>NW_015547625.1:146670-173130 GCF_001515605.1 Sinocyclocheilus anshuiensis
TAGATGAGTCAGTGGCCGCGCATCTCTGCCCGCCCACGGCCATCGGCTGGAAGGCAAAGGCCGTCCACCCGTCCAAGCCATGCAGGATGACTTCAACACTCGCTTGAAGGGCCTACTCGTCTGCTGGTCAAGCAACCTCGGAGCTTCACTTCATGGCGGTCCTCCAGGTCCGTCAGGCCAAACTTCTCCAGAGAATGGATGAGTCTGGACCGGACCCCGTGGCTTTCAAAGAGCTACGCAGCGCGACCGACCTGGCTTTACGCACCACAAAGATGACGGCTCAGGCGATCGGTAGATCCATGGCCAGCCTTGTGGTGCTTGAGCACCACCTATGGTTGACCCTCACAGAGATCAAGGATGCGGATAAAGTCCCCTTCCTCGACTCTCCGGTCTCCCCCTCTGGCCTGTTTGGACCTGCGGTCGAAGGGTTCGCAGAGTGCTTCACTGCTGCACAGAAGTCGTCCCAGGCAATGCGACACTTCTTGCCAAAATGCTCCAGCTCTGTGGCTGCCGCCAGTCGTCCCAAGATGGTGCCGACTCAGCAGCCCGCGAAGCCCGCCTCATCAGCTGCACCGCCGGTCTCTAAGCCTGAGCCCTGGCATCGCTCCCGCTCAGCTAGACGCTACCCATTCCCTAAGCACCAAGGACCCCGGCCAAAGGTAGTGCTGGACCCGGCGCCCCCGGAGTCAACCTGATCCGCGGGACAGGAAGAGGAGGGGGCAAAGTCTCGCCATCGCCAGACCACCCCCCAAGCAGCCTCTTTTGTGCCTCCAAGCACCCCGTTCACTTCCGGGTGCCGATGGCAATGTGTTTGTGGTGAATACTGTTGTGAACCCCGAACCCATTCAGTTAGCGCCCGCACAACTTATCGCTGTTATAGCAAGAAAAATTCAATACAAACATTTTCAAAAAGAGAGCAAATTTCCTCTTCCGCTTATCACGAGCGTTGGGTCCCCGCTGGGTCCCCTGGCAGGGCATGCCCGGGGTGTTAAAGTGGGTTCTGGTGATAATAGAACGGGGTTATTCACTTTAATTAGCTCGAAGACCCCCACGATTCTGCGGCGTGGTCTCCACCTCAGTTTAGAGCAAGGATGCACACGTCCTACGCGCCGAGGTGATGAATTTGCTGGCAAAAGGAGCCATAGAAATGGTTCCCCCAGCTCAGAGCGAGTCAGGCTTCTACAGCTGTTATTTCCTCGTCGCCAAAAAGGATGGCGGCCTCATGAGACGGCCATTCAGGATGATTACATCGAGGGAGTGGCATATCAGTACACGGTCCTTCCCTTCGGACTGTCCCTAGCTCTCCACACGTTTACGAAGTGCATGGATGCGGCTCTTTCACCGCTGAGACAGATGGGAATCCGCATCCTGAATTATCTTGACGACTGGCTCATCCTGGCCCAGTCAGAGAACGAGCTATTATCCCACAGATCCTTACTCCTCAGCCACTTAGAGTGCCTGGGACTCAAGGTCAACTTTGCCAAGAGCGTGCTGTCCCCCAGCCAACGAATATCGTTCCTGGGAACAGTTCTCGACTCAGCCCGAATGAGGGCGTAGTCGCGCCAGATCGTGCACTGGCTATTCGGCAGCTCGCGGCCTCATTCGAAATTGAATCCCTTCGCCCTCTCAAGGCGTTTCAGAAGATGTTGGGCCTCATGGCCTCGGTGTCTCCAGTACTTCAGCTGGGCCTGATTTGCATGCAGCCCCTTCAGTACTGGCAGAAACCACGAGTTCCATCCCACGCCTGGCGCCATGGACGCATGCGTGTCAGGGTGAGCCGGGCCTGAGTAGCAGCCCTGGCCCCTTGGAAAGACTCTCAGTGGATGGATCGGGGCATGCCCCTGGGTATGGTCTGCAGAAGGAAGGTAGTCTCGACAGACGCTTCCAACACGGGTTGGGGAGCTCTGTGCGATGGCAAACCGGCTTTCGGCCATTGGTCGAAAGAGGAGAGTCGGCTTCACATCAACTGCCTGGAAACGTTGGCAGTATGTTTGGGCCTTCGCACCTTTCTACCAGACCTAAGGGGACACCACGTGCTAGTCCGCTCAGACAGCATGACAGTGGTGTCATATATAAATCGCCAGGGCGGTCTCTCCTCGAAGCGCCTCTTCATTCTGGTAGAGCGCCTCCTGGAATGGGCTCAGCTAAACTTGTGTTCGCTAAGATTAGCGCATGTGCCGGGCAGGTTGAACCAGCTCCGCTGCCAAGCCATTGGTTCATTTTTAATGCACTGCACGAACCAATGGCCGTGCAGTTTCTCTGCGTGATTGAAAAAAGCTTCCGTATTCGGAGAAAAAGGAGTTTTCCTCAAAGCGTCTTAACCAGGCAGCGGACATGGTATCCCGGAGCAGCGTCCCCTCAGAAGAGTGGATGCTCCACCCACATACGGTTCAGAGAATCTGGGAGATATTCAGCAAGGCAGAGGTCGACCTCTTCGCCTGAGAAGACAACTCTCACTGCCCAATTTACTTTTCGAAGGACAAGGATGTGTTGGCCCACGACTGGCCCAACCTCCTCCTCTACACTTTTCCCCGATCACCCTGATCCCACAGGTAATCAGGCGAATCAAGGAACGTAAACACAAGGTTCTGTTGGTGGCCCCACTCTGGAGGACCAAACACTGGTTCGCAGCTGCTTATAGCAGCCCTGTGGCCCATTCCCCTGAGACGAGACCTCCTCTCTCAGGCGAACAGAACGATATGGCACCCCCAGCCCGAACTGTGGGATCTGCACACCTCTGGCCTCTCAATGAGAGCGTGCTAAACACAATATCTCAGGCTAGAGCACCTTCTACAAGGTGGCTCTATGCCCTTAAATGGTCTGTCTTCTCCGCCTGGTGTATGGCCCGTGGCGCAGACCCAATTTCCTGCGACATATCTCTAATATTGTCCTTCCTGCCGGAGATGTTGGATAAGGGTCGTTCCCCTTCCACGCTCAAGGTCTATGTAGCAGCCATAGCAGCCTCACATGCTCCTATAGCTGGCCAGTCAGTGGGCAGGAACAACCTAGTTGTTCGCTTTTTGAAAGGGTCTAGGAGGCTCAACCCGCCTCGCCCAGTCACCGTCCCTACATGAAACCTGCCCACGGTGATGAGGCTCTCCTTTCGAGCTGCTACAGTCCGTTGACCTTCGTCCGCTGATGCTAAAAACCGCTCTGCTACTGGCATTGGCATCGGTAAAGCATATGGGTGATCTGCAGGCGCTCTCGGTGAGCCCTACCTGCCTCGAATTCGGGCCCAATGACTCCAAGTTTGTCCTGAAGCCTTCTTTTATGTACCTAAAGTGCTCTCAACTCCGTTCAGAGCACAGGTGATGGCTCTTTCGGCGCTTTCTCCTTCAGAGCATGACCAAGAGCTAACTCTACTCTGCCCCATCAGGGCATTGAGACTATACATTGAGCTGGGCCTCGCCGTCCACATTTACCAGGTTTTATAATCTGGATGTCCTGGCTTTACAGGCTCGGGTCCTTTCTGCTTAAATGGACTTACTCTGGCAAAACCAGTGCTAAATCAGGCGTTTGCCTTTTTTATACGCTCTTGGCCCCCACTGGGTTCCGAGTCTGTACGATTTTTATTGGAACGATTACTTAGCGCCAGGCTGACCTCTGTGAGTTTGGCCCTATCGCTTCCTGTGGGGCTTCCCTGCTCAGGCATTTGCCTTCTCTGTACGCTCTTGACCCCACTGAGTTCTGAGGCTGTGCGATTTTTCTTGGACCCTTGGTGCTCAAGGCAAGTTCAAGCATTGGTTGTTCCTCTAACATAGCACGTTGGGATTGTACTGGTTCACCAAAGTGTCTTAAGCAGATGCAGTATGAGTGAAGTATCGATAGGGAACGTACTCGGTTACTGATGGGCCATTGGTTCGTTTTTAATACACTTCACGAACCAATGGCCGTGCAGTTACACTGCGTGATTGAAAAAGGCTTCAGTATTCGGAGAAAAAGGAGTTTTCCACAAAGCGTCTTAAGCAGACGCAGTACTCGTTCCCGTATCTCAGGGAACCGAGGTTACGTTAGTAACCAAGTACGATTTCTTTGTGTGTTTGATGTGTCTTCTACATATGTTAGATGTTAGTAGGATTTTTTTTTCTTTTTAAATTTAAATTTTTAAATGAATCAAGTGACAATAAAGACATAAAGACAACTGTAATGTTACAAAATATTTATATTCCAAATAAAATGCAGTTTGTTTGCAATTTGTATTTAAAAAAATGTATCACTGTTTTCACAAAAATATTAAGCAGCTCAACTGTTTTTAATATTGACAATAATAAGAAATGTTTCTTAAGCAGCAAATCAGCATATTAGAATGATTTCTGAAACATCACGTGACACTGAAGACTGGAAAAATTCAGTTTTGCCATTACAGGAATAAATTACATTTTAAAATGTACTATATAATATTTAATAAAATTTCACAATATTACTGTTTTACTGCATTTTAAAGTAAATAATCAATTAAAGGTTGCCTTGGTGAACAAAAGAGACTTCTTTCAAAATCATAAAACAAACAAACCAATAATTAATTAATAAAACAATAAAACAACTAAACAAACAAACAAATAAATAAATAATCCCACCCCAAACTTTTGAATGATATGTATGTCAGAATTTGCATGATTTGTGACAATAGCATTAATTATTATTTTAATTCACTCTTTTATGTACTGCAAACCATGATATTAGTAATATTAGTAGAAGCCCTCTAACTGCGCATCACAATGAAACTTAGTCTTTTTAATAAAGGCTGCTTGTAAAAAAGAGGAAGAGCAATTCTTTCAATAGTTCCAAATAGTATGTCATCAACAATGTTCTCCATTTTTTGTGTATCCATTTTTATAGGAGAAACATCTCATGCAAAGCTGACACTTTCTGGTTGAGAACTCCATTAGGTCTCCTGAGCTATGAAAGCCCAGCCTCTGAGCAATAATATTTTCTTCTGGATTGCTGGTGATGCTAGTAAAGTCTATTCTAAGACTGCAGACAGCAACATAATCTGCTTGCATGTTTATTAGTGATGCAAAACATCTCAGATTGTGTTTGACTCTATCTAGCTATCAACAGGATGTAATAACTCCATGTTTGGATATTATCCAAGCATGTTATGTCAAGTTAGAACCACAAAACACTGATCTGTTTCAAATAACATCTTCCATTCTTCATGATTAACAAACAGCCAAACAGTGGAGGAACATCACATGTATAGATTGGTATAATCAGTATGACACTGGAAATCTGCTAGCAGATCTTTTTATCTAAAAAAAGAAGGAATTCAAAGGCAAATTAGTTTTGGACAATAGCGTAAATGTACCTCCAATGAAATATCATAGCATTGTGTACTTTAGAGACGTGTGCCTTCAAAAAGATGTCAAAAGGTCAGTGTCCTCTCAGAAATGCAGTCTGTTTGGCAATATGTTCAAAAACATGCCGAAAATCTGTTTCCTCCTGAGTATTGCTCACTTTTGGAGATATCCTGGCGCACGGCCAGTGTTCTGCTTAGCATTCTACACTGCCGGTGGGTGGAAAATCGTCCCAATCTGCTTGTCCCCTCTGTTACCAATACAACAGATCAATAACTTCTCTTCAGTGACAGCGTGCAGGCTGTGCATGGGGGGGTTGCGGTAATCACTGCTGGTAACCAAAGCAAAAACAGTGCACCACAGGAAGCTGTATAGTTTTGAAAAGCATTCCCTATAGCTATAATGCAATTCAAATGTTTTGTTCTGACAGAAGTTACTATTTAGTGCTGTTTGCTTAGGCAAGTATCACTATTGTACGGTGGCCCAGTAATGCACAACAAAACGAAATCGCCACAGCACAATGGAAACAAGTTGCAACACAACGGAAACAAGCTGCAACTCAAAACAATTTGCACAACACAATGGAAACGAGCCGCAACACAACGAAATTAGCACAACACAACAGAAACAAGTCACAATACAACAAAATTAGTCCTATGCTTTGTGTTGTGGAGCTTTCGTTGTGTTGTGCACTACTGGGTCACCGTACTATTGTTCATACTTGGGGATAAGAATGTTTGGTGCATAATGCACCACACAAAATTTGTGTTACAAATATGAATAATAACCTAAAAATTGGGAAAATAATGAAAAGAGGTGTGCATTCCCTTTTCTAAGCAATCTCACTTCAATTGTTGCATTATGGGTGATAATATGACAAGAAAAATCCCACAGATGTGCAACGAAAGAGGAACCCAAGGCATATCTACACAACAGGGATGGGCTTTTTTCACTTGTGCCAGTAAGAAGCCACCAGAACACCCTAGCAACGCCCTAGCAACCACCTAGAAAACCTTTGTAACTGTACTGCAATACACTAGCAAAAACCTAGAACACTGTAGCAACCACATAGCAACACCCTAGTGACTCATAAAATCCATCTCCCTAGCAACTGCCAGGACACTATAGCAACCACCTAGAACAGTGTAGCAAACACATAACAACAACCCTACCAACCACCAGAACAGCAATACCCTAGTGACCACCTATTTCATCTTGGCAACTGAATAGCAATGCCCTAGCAACCACCCAGAACACTGTAGCAACAACAAACACCTTTGCAACCACATAGATCACTGTAGCAATCACATAACATCACCCTAGCAACTGCCAGAACACCATAGCAACCACCCAGAACAGTGTATCAAACACATAGCAACTCCCTTGCACTCACATAGAAGACTCTAGCAACCACATAACATTACCCTACCAACCACCAGAACATCCTAGCAATGCCCTAGTGACCACCTAGAACACTGTAGCAACCATGTAACACCAATGCAACCACATAGAAAACTGTAGCAACCACATAACACCACCTTACTAACTACCAGAACACCCTAGCAATACCCTAGTGACCAACTAGAACACTGTAGCAACCACGTAACACCAAGAAACTGCCAGAACACCATAGGAACCACCTAGAACACTGTAGCAAACATGTAACAACTCCTTTGCAACCACATAGAAGACTGCAACCACATAACTTCACCCTACCAACCACCAGAACACCCTAGCAATGCCCTAGTGACCACCTAGAACACTGCAGCAACCATGTAACACCAATGCAACCACATAGAAGACTGTAGCAACCACATGACACCACCTTACTAACTACCAGAACACCCTAGCAATACCCTAGTGACCAACTAGCACACTGTAGCAACCACGTAACACCAAGAAACTGCCAGAACACCATAGCAACCACCTAGAACACTGTAGCAAACATGTAACAACTCCCTTGCAACCACAGAGAAGACTGCAACCACATAACTTCACCCTACCAACCACCAGAACACCCTAGCAATGTCCTAGTGACCACCTGTAACATTCTAGCAGCACCATAGCAACCACCTAGAACACTGTAGCAACCACATAACACCATTACAACCACATAAAAGATTGTAGCAACCATATAACACAACCCTAGCAACTGCCAGAACACCCTAGCAACCACCTAGAACATTGTAGCAAACACATAACAACTCCCTTGCAACCACATAGAAGACTGTATCAACCACATAACACCACCCAACCAACCACTAGAACACTCTAGCAACACCCTAGCGACCACCTACAACACCTAGCAATGCCAAGGTCGTGGGTTTGATTCCGAGAGAATGCATAAAGCTATCAAATGTATACTCTATCTTGAATGCATTAATGCATTGCAAGGATAAAAGTGTCCACTAAATGCTTAAATGCACTGGCAAACAGCTCTCTCCTTTTCTTTCTAAAGTGAGAAGTTTCTAATTTTTATGCTAATTTGTCCCTGACTTCTGTAAATTTGAATGAACAAATAATGCATAGAATTAACTAAGTAACTCAAGGTCTACAACTTACTACACAGCAGCCTACAGCAATCTATGAAATAGCTAGACACAGCCTGCAAAATATGGCTTGATAATAAGGAGCCTCTTTCCAGCGAATAAAAGACCTAAACAAAAACGTGCCTCATTACAATACACTGCAAAGCTGGCACTCCACACAATCCAATTACAACATGCAAATGATGCTGGACTGTTTGAAAGGGGCCGCAGATAGGCCTACCTTTATCGTAAGACACACACACACACACACACACACAAACTGCCTCTCAGAATAACACACACACACACATTCTCCTTCACAGTCTCTTTCTCTCTCAGTTTTTCTCTCCACACACACACTCATACGCTCTCCCCTCTGCCGTTATTGACATACTCCCATGGCCTAGGTTGTGTTAGCCAGGTGGTGAGAACAGGTGTTGAGTGAGTGTTGCCATTTGAACACCACTGCGCACTTGGCTCGCCACCAGTCAGCTGGAATGGTAAAGCTGCTCTTCCCGTGTTCACATCTCTCCGCCTTATTGGCTGATTACGAGGGAGAACGTTTGGCGCCGTGTTTGTGTCACCTGCAACAGCGACTCCTCCTCAACCTCCCATGCGATACTTTTGTTTCGTTTAAGGGTTCGCTTTTCTGCCATGCATGGTGAGGCAAGCTACTGACATGGGATAGCAGATCACTTATGCTTTAGTGATGCTGCAATGAATGGTAATTTATACAAACAACGGCGGATCCAAGGAGAAGACGGAGTATAAACAGAGTAGGTGACAGAAGAGGAAAATTACTTCTAAATGAGGAAGAATGAGAATTTATAAGCTAGAGAGAGAAATGGGGGAAGTTAGCAACATATGGGAGAGAAAAATGTTATGAATAAAAATGGTTTTGCTTGCTTTTTGTGCATTCTTTTTTCTTTTATTTAAGACAGCTCACCCAACCACGTCGTGCTATTTTTCATTTCACTGAACAATGTGAGAAATAATTTTGAATCACGGCAAAGATAAAACCAGCATTTTTTGCATCTTTTTCATCTATTTGTTGAGATGCATCTCTAAAATGCAAAGCCTAGACATGCCTAAACATTTAGATATATAGCACTTTCATAATACGATCACAAAATGCTATTACTTAATGTTTTTGAGGACACTAACACATTTTTCAGGCTTAAGAGACTAATGAATTTTACTGCATCGTTTTAAGGAAAATTTTAAATAATAACATAAATAAAGGTTATTTATTAGCATCTATGGTTCCATTTACATTCATGGAACCTTTCCATTGCACAAAAGGTTCTTTAGTGGAAAAAAGGTTCTTCAGATTATTAAAATGTTCGTCAAGCTAAGAACTATTCACTGAAAGGTTGGGGAACACAAAATGGTTCTTCTGTGCTTTGCTCTGAAAACCCCATTTGGAAATGTATTTTTAATAGAGCAAGTCAAAACAATTTAATGTTCCTGATTGTATTCCTCAAACATGACTAGTGCATTTAAATGTTTTTATGTTATCTCACATAGGCTTTTAACATCCCTAAAATCTAATTCCATTCCACCATAATTCCAATAAGCTCCATTGACTATTTGAAATGACCCATTCATGTTCTACTGATGCCGGTGTGAACGACACAAAAAGGAAATCAACTTTGACTGACAGCTCCTTCCTCGCTTTGAATAGTGTTCAGCTATATTATCCAGTTAGATTCCCCCCGTGCCCCACCCCCTACATTATCATGGGCTGTCCCGTCTTTATCTGCATATTCCTTCCCATCTATGCAAATGGATCCTCTCATTCGCTTAATAGGGGTATTAATCTGATATCAGCCTCTTAAATACTGTGCAAACGGGGTATGGCTGAGATGAATGAGTGTAAGGCAAGTGCACCACGCCATCAGCATATAAATGTCATGGAGGCCTCAGATGATTTAGTGTTTTTTATTTGGGTAATTATTTAGCTACTTTATTTATTACCTTTTGTGGTTTTAATACTATACAGACAATTCATTTTTTTAGGTATTAGATTTATTTAGATTATAAATGTCATCATGCATGGTTATTGATTATCTCCCCAAAATTGAGTGTGTGGGAACAAGCTTAAATTTCTTAAAAAGCTGGCAACTATGCCCACATATTTTTCCAAATGTCCAAAAAATCTTTCACTATTTGCCAATCATTCCCACTGCTAATGTCAACGAGCTCATCTGGAGTTTAATTGAAATACATGAGGGGACGAGAGGACACATTCAAAGCAACTGGGGCCAGTGACACTAGATGAATTGGTGAAATGGCATTTGATTAATACGATACTTGACCCCCAGTAATTATGTCCTTTACAATAGACTGGTGACACCTATTAACCACAGTAATCACTTTTGCTGGTGCGCTGTGTCGGAGGAGCTCGACATATGGCCACCTTATTGAAATAGATGCTCCGAATGGAAGAGAAGGGAGGCAAGGGTCCTCACATTAATGTCTCCTCATTCATGCAGTCCCAAAGGAGAAATATCTGACAATATGTACAATTATTTAGCCTTCTGTGAGCTTCATGGGAAACTGGAGGGCTTTTTTTCCGCTGCATACTATTTGTAGTGCTGATGACATTCCCTTTGCACTGATTTTAAAAGACAGGAAATGACATCGCTAACCTTGGGACTCACTTTAAAGGATTTTGTGTCTTTGAGACTGCGAAAGTTGAGGGATAGCTTGAGGACAAGAAAAATGGAACAAACAACAAACCATAACCGAAACGTCTTTGCTTGGAATGTTAAGACAGTGTTGAATTTTAATCATCCATAGTTTGATGTTTTATTAACTCAGTATGGTCTGGATTTATTTGGCACGGCTTTACAAATGCATTTGAATCCATCTTTATTTTTAAGAGTGTACAAGAGAGAGGACAAAGGTTCTTGGCATCTGTGGTTACATGAAGAACCATTAACATCCATGGAACCTTCCATGTCACAAAAGGTTCTTTATAGTGGAAAAAGATTCTTTTGATTTTTTTTTTTTTTTTTAATGGTTCTTTTATGGCATTGCTGCAAAAAAAACAAAAAAACTTCTGGAACCTTTATTTTAAAGAGTACACTGTTTATTATTGTACAGTGCCATACCGTCCTAGTGACCGATTTTGTACATTTTTCTGAGAGAGTGTGTAATGTCCAAAATAAAGTTCCCATCCATACCTGCTGAATCCTTCAGCGCCCAAGTTCAACTCCAGGTGTCCGTTCGGTCCTGCCGCACACTTTGAGAGATTTGGGAGTGGTCGTCATGGCCAATCTCTGGTCATTCATTTGCAGGTAATGATTTTGGAACAGGGCTGCTAATAGGGCATTATGGGAATCCCTGGTTCCCCTGACAGCTGATTAATGTCCACTGTGATGACATCAGCTCTGAGAGAAACTAGATAAAAGAACACTTGTATTGGACCGAGCAGGATGATGAACGAGCGACCATGCTAGCGACTCATCTCATTACGAACTACAGACTGCTGGCCATTTAGCTAATGTAGCGAGTCATTGTGTGCCCAGGGACCCCGGGCCGCAGGTTTGGAAATTAATGACACGGCAAACGTGCGATATGGAGTTTGACCCTGCATAATACGCGAGCATATAGGATTAACCTTGCCTTGTCAGACTCCACTATTGTTATCCCGAATGCGGCGGCGGAGTACACAAGCAGGGGAAAAGAGATATTTATACCAATACCTGTACCTGGATTTAAGATTCATTTCATGGGTCATGGCTAAGCTGCAGGGAAGGATTAAACAGATAGTCTTTTCTTTGAGAGGTAGTGAAAATAAACCTCTCATTGAATAGGCGAGAAAGCATAGTGAAAGACATCAGGCAGCGTAGACTCTTTATTTTCACCTTATAGAGCTTGCAAAAGCTAATCTAAAAGCACATTTGATGAGGAAAAAATTGGTATTATGGAATAAGACAGACATATGAAAAATGTTTACATATATGTGTATGGTTAGTGGAAATATATCCACAATCAATGGCAATCTGTACTTTTTAACCATTATATATTACTGTATGTTTTTTGTGTCAGTTTCACTCACGTTGATTTATGAGTTGTTGGAAATACTGATTAACATTTTTTTTCTTGATATTTGGTGGCTTTTCCTCATTTAGAGTAATGAACATGTATTCAAAGTTTAGACACCCTGATGTGTTGTGGAACATGTTCTGTGGTTCCACTTCAACTGGTTCAAAATGTTAAATTGTTTTAAATGTTAAAAATTAAACAATACTGTTTATAAAATTAACTTTATTTTTCTCAGGGGGAAAAATAAACCAGGTGTAAAATAGGCTAGAGTTTTAAAAAGTATATGCTCTCAGGTATGTACAGTATGCATATTTATTTATGTATTTATTTAATTTTGTTATGTGTGAGAACTATTAATGTTAAAGGTTTGCTGTTTTACCTGTTTTCATAGTGGGATTTTCAGGGAATTAAATTACATCCAGGGTCATTTTGACTCAGAACATTACAAAAGTACCTAGAATTTTAATTTGACACCCAAAGCACAAACAATGCAAATTAAATCATTTGCAATATCGTAAATTATATGTTTTACATATATTCCTATTTCCAAACAAATTATGATTCTCAAGTTAGTTTATGAAACTAGCAATGCCAAGGTCATGTGTTCAGTTCCCAGAGATCACATGTCTACCCAATGAATAAATGTAATTAAGAGAAATCTACCACAGATGCGAATCTAATTTCAGTTTATTCATGTGGGTGAATTCTGTGGATGTGCTTCAAATGAACTTTAAAATCTTTTACATTTACCATATACATGGGCCTGACCTTTTAATGATAACTAAGCCCGCTTAATACTGATATCCTCAGGAATATGACCCGTCGCTCTTATTAGCCTTTAAGACTTCCTCTCCTTTCACCTTCAATCAGGGTTAAGCTGAACTCTTGCTGTCAGGACTAGTGCGGTAATGAGCATATCAATCAAAGAGTAAATTAAGACTGCTAACTATTTTAGCAGGATCAGACATTCTCAGTTTAGGTTTTGACCATAATTTAATTGTCTAACATTTGGGACAAAGCGCAGAAGGAATGGAAGGGATAGTTCAAATAAAAATTCAGTCATTATTTACTCGCCCTCAAGTTGTTACAAACCTGCATCTTTCTTCCGTCAAACACAAAAGAAGACATTGTGAAAAAAAGTCTCAATGTTTTTATACACACATGGAAAGTCAGTTGGCTCCAATGTTGTTTGGACAAATGATCTTCTTTTGTGTTCTGCAGAAGAAAGAAAAGTCATACAGGTTTGGAACGACATGAGGGTTAGTAAATTATTTTTTGAGGTAAACAGTCTCATTAAAAAAAGTGTATCATTTCAGTTCCAATAGCGTCACCAATCTGAACTGACACTGGTCTTCCATTGGTCAGCCGAACAGATTGTCCCACCCCAACTCATGCTATTGGTTAAGCTAATGTTACAGATTGGTCAGGATGCACAAACTAGCAAATGACGTATTTATAGTTATCTCTGCATTTTGAGTTGGAATATCACCTTTATGGCTATGACTCGTCAAAACAGAGACCCTCAGGTGACATCAACCGTTGCCAATCCTTTCTCTGCCGTAAAGAACCAAGAACTGCATTTACGGTCTGTCTAGAATGACACGATCAGTAGGTTAGAGCTTCACAGCGAGAGGGGGCTATGTATTTAGTCACCGGTCACTCTTAATGGCTTCAAACCATGCAGAAAATTATTCACTGACCCTTCACACACCTCTGCGTCGGGAGCAGCTGTAAAACAACCCAGCCTTTGTCAAGGATTATAACGGGCGGAAATCTGGCCTTATTATTAAAAAGCCTGGCGATTTCTGGCCCCTTTCTTTTCAGCCATCCAATATTCATTAAAGTGGGATTTCGGCACATTAGCAAAGGAGGAGAAAGTAGCCCCTGGAGACTGTGTTTGCGTTTTCAGCACTGGCCCTGTAATTCTGTCAGACACTCCTGTGAAGAGGAGGAAAGGGGAGGGAGGGAGTGGCTCCACTTAACCGGGATTTATTACCTCGACCAGCTGCCCTCCTTGCTCCCTCTCTGTAAAAGGTAATTGCATCCAGTTGTAACAAGCTAATTGATTGCTAATTAGATAAATCAGCACTCCAAGAGCTGTCAAGCACTGATGGATGGTATCAGAAGTCATGTGCCCCGGTGTAATGGCGGAAGGGTGGGAGGACAGTTGTCGCCCAACAGAAAGAGAGCAGTCTGGGTGCGCTACCAAAGGACGAGGGGGAGCGGACGATACCGGCAAGATGGGCAGATGAGCGCGAACCGCAGAAAAAGAGGGGGTCTTGAGCGTAGTGACAATGCAAATCAAAAAAGGCAGAGTAAACATGATTGATTCAGGCGGAGGCTGTCGGAGAGGGGGAAATTGGATTCAATGGACAGCTGGATGTCTGCAGCGACTCCTTGGCCACCAGGCAGCACCCGGCACTTTCTCATGCTAATGCATCCCGGGCTAGTGTAGCGCTGAATGGATGATACCAGCCCAAACAGGAACTGAGACTGGGGGGGTTTGCTTGGGTTGAGAGGGTAAGAATGAATGAAGGGGGAAGGGCAGCACTAAATAGGGACTACCGCTCGGTACGATGTTTCAAGTATGTGTGTATCATATATTCATAAATGTACAGATTTAAATACAGGAAAATCAGCCCGTTCCAAAGATTTCATTCATGGAGTACCATCTACGGTCACTCAGAAAAACACAAACAATATTAATAATAACATGAAAAAGACACGAATGAGACATATCGTATAGGTTAATATCAATTTTAGTGAAAAGTAATCAGTATATGCATTTGATACACTACCGGTCAAAAGGATGGAATTATTACGATTTTTTAATGTTTTTGAAAGAAGTCTCTTAAGCCCACCAAGGCTGCATTTGTTTGATCAAAATACAGTGAAAAGTGTAATATTGGAAAATATTTTTATGATTTAAAAGAACAGGTTTGCTGCTTAATATGTTTGAGAAAGCTGTGATACACCAAACAAGAAAAGGGAAAAAGAAAAAAGGAAATCATATTTTTATTCAGCAAGGATGCATTAAATTGCTCAAAAGTGACAGTAAAAGACATTTGCTAAATATTACAAAGGATTACTATTTTAAAATAAATGCTGTTCTTTGCAACTTTCTGTGCATGGTTTCCACAAAAAAACTTTTCAGTATTGATGATTTCTTGAGCATCAAATCAGCATATTAGAATGATTTCTGAAGAATCATGTGACACTGAAGACTGGAGTAATGATGCTGAAAATTCAGATTTTTCCATTGCAGGGATAAATTCAATTTTAAAATATATAATGATATATTTAACAGAAAACTGTTCTTTTAAATTGTAGTTGTATTTTATAATAATGCTGTTTTCACTGGATTTTAATTAAATAAATGCAGCCTTGGTGAGCATAAGATTTTAATGTTGACCAGCATTTTATGTTATTGATAAAATATATAATGCTATTACTTAAATTAGATATGCAAACACTGTTAACAGATTAAATTATATTATATTAGCGAAAAAAATTAAACCTATTTTGTGCTTACCTTTGGAGTGTAAGTGGACATGTATATAAATATATTGAAAACACTGTTTTTAACGTACACCTGCTGATTCATCTTACAATTGTTGTGTCTGCACAACTGTTGTGTTGAAGAAAAGAAAGGGCTGTTTGAACAGTATTATGTAAACATGCTCCTCGGATGCCCAATAAGACTCAGGCCACACCTTTGTTTCTGTTTAATCTCTCTGATTATGCAGACATCACTTAGACGTTGCCATGGACACAGAACATGGTTGGCAAGCAAGGCCGAGCAGTCTCTGTCTGGTTAAAACCAGCACATGGAACGACGCCAAAGTAACACCATCACCTCATCAATTTGCCTTTCTTTGATTGTATTTTGCATTTTCCGCCATGTATATTTCCAAAATGGAAACAACAAATGATCAATTCGAGAGCAATTCCAGAACAAAATATTAATTTGCATTTAATTTGCATGCCTAATTACGGCTTAGACTTGAACTAATACTCTATTTGAATATTGCAGTGTCTTGGCTTCAAGCAAAACGTTTAGTATTAACGAACACGCACACACACACACACACACACACACACACACACACACACACACACAGATCAGGTTACCACAACGAGGCGTTGGCCCCTGAAATGGGGGATGTGATCCCTACAAGTCCCCCCACTCCCAAACACACACACACACCCTTTTCACCAGCTGATCCATGAGGGACATACAGGCCTATTGAGTTCCAGCTTTGCTGGCATGCGACATGCCCATTCTCTGCATGCTGCAGTAGCACAGTGGGTGGCGTATCTCAGCACAGTTGCTGCACGATTTACAGCCGAGCAGGTCGGGGGTTTGATAGAATGAACCAGTTAGTATGCACCTAAAAAAAGGCTGATCCTCTTCAGTATTCAAAGATTTATCAGTGTGTTAGCACATTTTCTAGAAACACCTGAAATTCTATTACTCCTCAAAAAACACATAAAAAAAATTATATTTAAATATAATTATATAATGTATAAACTCACCAAAGCTACATTTATTTGCAGTAATATTAAGTATTTTTTTTCCATTTAAAATTCTAATCTATTTGAATATTGAAAATTAATACATTCATTTATTCCTGAGCTATTTGATTGTGCTAAAGTGGAATGATTGCAAGTAGGCTATACTTTAGGTACACTTCAAATATCTTGCATTTAAAGACTGATATTATTAAAATATTAGCAATCCTCACCATAGTGACATTAAAACACATTTTAGGCTTAATATTAAGAAATATGCATTGTGCACAAGTAGTACTACAGATAAAGTTTAATTATCATTTTTATATCAGTAAGTCTCAAGCGATATGTCAATAAATATGTTAATAGTTTTGAACTATACTTAGTATAAAATATATATATATTTTTTTATTGGGGATGCTGATTTGCTGCTCAAGTTTCTTATTATAAGTGTTGAAAACGGTATGCTTAATATTTTTGTGGAAACCATGATACATTTTTTCAGGATTCTTTGATGTATATATGTATGTATATATATATATATATATATATACAAAGTTGTAAATAAAACAGAGATTACCGGAATATGTTTTACAAGAAAATGCTATTTCTGTATTTTTACTTTAAAATTTTACATGTAATTCTGTTACTTGCCATTTCTTTGTAATTATTTGTTACATTTACTAGCAATTTCTAAGTTAAAACTATTTCTACAATTTTTTTGCTACTAGTGTACTTAAGTGTACTTATGTAATAATTTGTTTAGGGATAAGCTGTTGATTTTGAAACTATTTTAATATAATATGGGAATATTATAGCAATGAGTTTGAGTCATATAACACAGTTACAATGCAATCCAGTAGTGTCTTGAGCTCAAAGCTCGAAATCTCTGCAGTTATCAGGGGGGGTAGAAGGATTTCAGCTCCTCATTGGAGATCACTTTCACACCTCACCCTTTCATTTGTTTTGCAAAAAAAACTTTTGGGGTGGAACATCGCTGTCTAGACGGGCGACATAAAAGAAGCGGCAACTGTTCATGCGTGTCTCTTCCTCACCATTGTCCCTCATCCCCTCCGCTCTCCTCCATCTCCTTTGCCCACTGTCTGCGCAGTATTGTTGGAAGACAATGCGCTGTCACTGCTGCTTCCTAAACTTGTTGGGATCTTGCTCTTCACTGTGACGTGATCAGCAGGATGGCGGTGGCTACAGAGCAGCGGTGCCAATCAGAGAAAGTTCAAACTCATAGAGAGTTGAGATTCTAGCATGTATATCTGGCATGTGTCCATGCAGAGGATCAGAAAACTGTGATGGATGCTGATTTTTCTTATGGGAAGTCGATGCCTTTGGCTCTTAGGTGACGCTTACACTGATGTTGGAATTTTGTGTGGAAAGAGTAAAAAGTAAGTAATCCAAAGGCTGTAATGATTCAGCACCTCGATAGGTGAACAATTGAATCTTACAAATAAAAGTTTGTGATTGGCATCTATGGTTCCATAAAGAACCTTTAACATCCATGGAACATTTCTATTACACAAAAGGTTCTTTATAGTGGAAAAAAAGGTTATTTAGATTTTTAAAGTGTTCTTCACATCAAGAAAAGTGTTTACTTTAACAAATGTTAAGAAGGTTCTTTGTGGGTTCTTCTATAGCATCATTGTGTTTGTTGTTCACCCGATTATTCTGGAGAAGGCAATATCTGATGAATTTAAGTATCTTATATCTATTTCAAATATATTTTAAGCTTAGTGGGATGGAATTGAATTTTGTTTTATGGTTTGGAAATATTTTAATTTGCGTAACAATAATATTATGTGTAATGAAGTGTAATTTTAGCAACATATGGGTCATTATATAAAACTAGTGCTTTTCCAAGATATTCTTTAAATTATTATTTATTTTTTATTATTTTTTTATTTTTTCTATACAAACATACGTTTCAATTGGGCAACAGAGTGAAAATTTAAAAGTGACAAGCTTAAAAAAATTTAATATTTCCTTGAAGTTTTCACTTCTAATGTCATCATAATATATATATTTTTTTTTATTTAACAAAATTCTAGAACTTATTTCACATATTTTATTTTCATCAAAATTTGTACATTTACTAATACAGTTGGAAGTTGAAAACACTGTGGATGGGCCAAAGCATCATTCTCATCATAGAAAAACAAACAGCTAATCATTTTTGTAATTTCTTAACTCGCACTGTATGGCCAAAAATGGCACTTGTTTTATAGAATGACTCATATAATAACACTATCTGTTTTAGAGGATTGATCTGTTCATCACTGCTTGGCATATAATGCAGGACATTTATTTTTCTCTTTCATGCCCTCAGCAGTTGCACAAACTACTATTTTTTTTGTTGTCATTTTTAACTCATACTATTTGCATATAAGGGCCACATATAGCAATTGTTTTTATAGAATGGCTCATATAACAACACTAGGTATGTCAATAAAGGTCTGTTTTAGTGAAATTAATCTGTTCACCTCGTCTTAGCATACAGTGCCGGACATTTATTTATTTATTTATTTTTCTCTTGTATGCCTTCAGCAGCCCCTCTGAGGTCTCCGCGAACCAAATCATTTGATCTGAGGCTTTGGCTTCAAATTATTTGGAGTGAATGGAAGGGCCTTTTCCCTTTCACCGCCACTTATCACCAGTCTAATGACTACATCTCTTCTGCATGCTGCAGCGCGACTTACCCGGGTAATTTATTCTGGGTCGCCTAAAGCCTTCATCACAATGAGGCGCCTCACAAAACAAAGCAGACAAAGCCAATGTTAATTTTCTTATTATCAGCCCCTTAATTATTTGTTGTGTGTGATAAGTGCTTTCAGCGCATGTGATATCAGCAATAACCTTCTGGCTGCGGCGTCAAGGGGCCTTGTTGAGTTTTCCCCTCGTCGCAACTATTCTTTTGTAACATTATAAATATATTTACTGCCACTTTTGATCAATGAAATGCATCTTTGCTTGGAAAAAAAGTATAAATATTCTTACTGATCTTCAACTTGAGAATGGTATTATAGATAGCTTTCTAAATAACCAAAGAAGGCGTCAAGATGGAACCCTTATTTTTAAAAGTTTATTTAATAGAAAATGTTTAAAAAGTAATAGGTTTATTGCTATTATGCATGTTTCAACTTGATATTTTTGTGTCTTATGGTGTTTTATGGTTAAAGGATCTATAAAGGATATATGTATATATATATATATATATATATCAGCGCATGTGATATCAGCAATAACCTTCTGGCTGCGGCGTCAAGGGGCCTTGTTGAGTTTTCCCCTCGTCGCATTCTCCTCCATTATTAAGACAATGAGGAGTGAACACAAATACCCTTCATTGCGCTGCCTTCTTCTCGAAACAGAGGAATAAATATTATAGATTAATTAATCCGTGCTGATTATAATTTAATTATGTTGCCTCCAGAGGCCAAAGCACGCTTTCTCCCTTCAAATTTGTTATGTGCCAGGCTGAACATTTATAAAAGCGCGCTCACTCACGGGCACTTGGGACCATTGTTTATGAGAACATTTTGGTTGCATAAATTTATTCTGTGGATGTATTACAAGCTTTGCATTTGTCGCCTGCAGTCACAGTCCACAGTTCAGACTGACGTATAAAATTAGTGAGCGTCTGATCAATTTGGGAACATTTCCAATTAGCTCCAGGGTCTTAATTTCCTTAGATGATGTTTATGAAGAGAAAACGTTACAGTGCTGCTGTCAATTAGAGTTGTTATTATTACTATTAAACATCCCTCTTTAGAAGACTTGATTCTGATTGGTTGTTTGTGACATTCCACATATTTTTAAATCGCACTGACTCATCACCACCACCAATTTTTTAACACTTTACAATAAAGTTCCATTTGTTGACATTGGTTAACTACATTAGTTTACATAAACTATGAAAAATACTTCTAAAGCATTTATTGTTCTTAGTTAATGTTGATTCCAACATTTACTAATACATTATTAAAATCAAAAGATTTTTACAATTTAAAATCTAAAAAAAAGTTTCTGTTTGAATATACTTTAAAATGTAATTTATTCCTGTGATGAAAAGCTGCATTTTCATTACTCCAGTCTTCAATGTCACATGATCCTTCAGAAATCATTCTAATATGCTGATTTAGTGCTCAAGAAACATTTCATGATCGATGTTGAAAACAGTTGCTGCTTAATAGTGAGGAATACTGATGAGTATAAAGTTCAAAAGGACAGCATTTATTAGAAATTAGTGCTGTCAAACGATTAATCGCGATTAATCGCATCCAAAATAAAAGTTTTTGTTCACATCATATATGTACGTGTACTGTGTATATTTATTATGTATATATAAATACACATACATACAGTATATATTTTGAAAATATTTACATTTATTTGTATATTTATATTCTTATATTATATATAAATATATTTAATATATAAACATAACATATTTTTCTTAAATATATACATGTACGTGTTTGTATTTATATATACATAATAAATATACACAGTATGCACACATATATTATGTAAAATATATATATATATTGGATGCGATTAATCACAATTAATCGTTTGACAGCTCTATTAGAAATATATTTTTTTTAAATGACAAATTTCCTAACTGTCATTTTTGATCAATTTAATGCATCCTTGCTGTATAAAAGTATTCAATCATATACTGACCCTAAATTTTTGGATGGTAGTGTATCAGTGTCATCACCACCGCTTTACTGTATGTTTTTCCTTACATATTTTTTTTATTATTATTATTGAGGTATAAAAACAACATGTTCATGTTCTTTCTACACAAATAACTGTCATTAAAAGACGCTTTAAAACAACATGTTTATTCCAAACCCAACTGCGCCAACTGGTAGCTTGTTGACCTTTGCGTAAAGCATGACTAATTGTGCAACCTGCCTATGTTGACAGATCTCTGGAATGAACAGACCTACACCTGTAAGTATGAAGGAGCAGGTGGTTGAGTGTGCCAGGAAAGTGTATGCAAATAACTACATCTTCAAGACCTTCTATTTTTGCAAGTGAGAGTGTGTGCGTGTATGTGTGTCTAATTTAAGCCAGCTCTCAGCTGCCCATCTGCTGGTGTCCACTGGTGTGGGCCTGCTTCAGAAGCTAAACACACATTCCTCCTGTGGCCTTGTGCTAGACTTGTAACTCTACCCTCTGGTACAGGTGCAATGTGCAAGGTGTCTGTCTCTCTCCCTCTCCTCCATACATCATCATCACCGGCCCAGCATTCCACAGATTCCTCCTGCCCTTCGCATGATGGACTATAGCTGGTGTGTGTCCATTGGCTGGGGCTAAAGGTCTGATTGCTTTTCCTACCTCCCACATGCTGAACAGGTGCCTTGTCCCTTGGGACTGTTAAAACTCCTACTGTGAGAGCATGAGTCATGTGCTGGCCAGTGAACTTTGACCTTGCGTGGCACCTGCCCAGACTGTGGTGGAAAACAGTGGACAATCTTCCTGCGTCATCGCAGATGAGATTTGAGAAGAGTTTTCACTCTGTTTTTATTCATCAAGTACATCAGTTTAAGGGAAATAGGGTAAGTTGAGCCAATATGGGTGTTTTAATGGCTGACAAATGATACAGAAATGAAGAGAACAGCGGAAATAAGGCAATTTGCAGTCTTTTTTTTTTTTGCTGCCATTAAATTGTCATATATTTTATTAGTATTATTATTATTATTATTATAAAATTTAAATACATTTTATAAAACAATTAAATAATTAAACAATACATTTGAATAATTTAATGATTAATATATTGTTTTATGAAATACTACAGTATAAAATAGTATAGAATGGTATTAGAATAGAATACTATAAATGATAGATTATAGTATAGTTATACATTTGTTGTATTTGTTATATATAGTTATAAATTAGCTATAAATTTGTTATATAGTAGCTGTTCAAATATATACCTGTATATACACACACATTTGAACATAACTATAAATATTATGAATTATTATCATTAATATGAATATTATTAATAATATTTTATTTTACTTTTTACCATTATTTTAATTATTCATGTTTTACATATAAAAGTACACACACATATATATATATATATATATATATATATATATACTTGGAAGCAACTGTAAAGTCTGAACATTTATTTTATATAATATTTTCTTTAAAATCATTACAAAATTTTTGAACACTGAATTAGCATTATCAATAAAAAGGGTAGCAAATGGCACATTGTATCTATGATGCTGAAAATCTCTCTTAAACCACTAAATGAAGGGTTGAATACAGGTCATGGTGTTTTTGAGTTCTCAAGTCATTTTGTTGTATATTTGCAAACTTAGTTTCAGTATGGGTGAAAATTGATATTGACTCAGTTTGATTTACGATTTAATATTCAGACCAAGCAGGCCAAGTACATAGTTTGTCCTGAAGTAAATGCCAGATTGTAATTCCAATTCCATAAAAAAAAAAAACAGCGCATTTATGGGAATTGTTGTATACCTCCTGCTAGAATTTACGATTTAATGCTTTTCATTTCATCTACATTTGCCAAATTCTAAAACAGCTTAATCGAATATGTCATTCATAAGTATTCCATGCAAACCCCAAAGATAAAATGCCACAAATTATGACAATGGCTTCCATCGGATTGTAAGATCACAGACTTGGCCTCACCTCAGATGAACTGTAGTTGATTTAGACGTGATTATAAAAGTGGAGTTGAGTTACAGTGTGCTCTTTTCATTCGGTTTGTCTGGAGATCCTCCAGTAGTGCCCTCTTATGGTGTTTAAATTTGCTGGCAAATGTGTCTGTTTCGAGTTGAAAGAAAACCAAACCGTTACCACATGCAAAGACTGCGGAGGATAAAACAGACACACAATCCCAAAGCAGCGATATTGTGTGTTTATTTTCAGTGCAGCCACTGTTTTTTATGCTTTTATGCTTAAAAGGTACAAAGAGAGGTATTAAACAGGCATTCAGTCTCCTGATGTGTCAATGAGAAGAACCTATCGCATGTGGCAATATTGGGCGGGAACGTCCGTGAAACCACAAAAACGAAGAGATAAATAAAGCATGGCCACGACTTGCCTCTCAGCTGGAGCTCGACTGCTCGGATCGTGAAAGAATGTGGAAGTCCACATCTCTCAGCCACCACAATTGACACTTCTGTCACTTCTGTGGTTTTGCCTCACCCTCTCTCTCCTCGTTTGAGGCGACGATGATGCGAGGTGGAATGCTAGAGTGAGGACAGCACTTAAACAACGTGCAAACAACTTGGGACTAGTGTCTGAGAGAGAGAGACAGACAGACAGACAGAGAGCAGAAAAGTGATACCAGAGATGAGAAATATGCATCGCTCTGTTTACACATTAGGTGACATGTTAGCCTATTCTAAAGCTCCTTTCTGTTTTGCTCTCTCTAGTCTGCTCAGATACAGTAAACATAACTGTAAAAGGGTGTCAGATATTTCAACTGAGTGGAAGTTTTCATTTTTGCCATTTGAAAAGCTCCTTTGGAAATGGTGCCATTTTTGCTGAAATTTTTCAGGAAAAAATATTTAAAATACTTACATTTTTATCATTTCATTTGGAAGCTTTTGAGAGCATGAGTCATGTGCTGGCCAGTGAACTTTGACCTTGCGTGGCACCTGCCCAGACTGTGGTGGAAAACAGTGGACAATCTTCCTGCGTCATCGCAGATGAGATTTGAGAAGAGTTTTCACTCTGTTTTTATTCATCAAGTACATCAGTTTAAGGGAAATAGGGTAAGTTGAGCCAATATGGGTGTTTTAATGGCTGACAAATGATACAGAAATGAAGAGAACAGCGGAAATAAGGCAATTTGCAGTCTTTTTTTTTTTTGCTGCCATTAAATTGTCATATATTTTATTAGTATTATTATTATTATTATTATAAAATTTAAATACATTTTATAAAACAATTAAATAATTAAACAATACATTTGAATAATTTAATGATTAATATATTGTTTTATGAAATACTACAGTATAAAATAGTATAGAATGGTATTAGAATAGAATACTATAAATGATAGATTATAGTATAGTTATACATTTGTTGTATTTGTTATATATAGTTATAAATTAGCTATAAATTTGTTATATAGTAGCTGTTCAAATATATACCTGTATATACACACACATTTGAACATAACTATAAATATTATGAATTATTATCATTAATATGAATATTATTAATAATATTTTATTTTACTTTTTACCATTATTTTAATTATTCATGTTTTACATATAAAAGTACACACACATATATATATATATATATATATATATATATATACTTGGAAGCAACTGTAAAGTCTGAACATTTATTTTATATAATATTTTCTTTAAAATCATTACAAAATTTTTGAACACTGAATTAGCATTATCAATAAAAAGGGTAGCAAATGGCACATTGTATCTATGATGCTGAAAATCTCTCTTAAACCACTAAATGAAGGGTTGAATACAGGTCATGGTGTTTTTGAGTTCTCAAGTCATTTTGTTGTATATTTGCAAACTTAGTTTCAGTATGGGTGAAAATTGATATTGACTCAGTTTGATTTACGATTTAATATTCAGACCAAGCAGGCCAAGTACATAGTTTGTCCTGAAGTAAATGCCAGATTGTAATTCCAATTCCATAAAAAAAAAAAACAGCGCATTTATGGGAATTGTTGTATACCTCCTGCTAGAATTTACGATTTAATGCTTTTCATTTCATCTACATTTGCCAAATTCTAAAACAGCTTAATCGAATATGTCATTCATAAGTATTCCATGCAAACCCCAAAGATAAAATGCCACAAATTATGACAATGGCTTCCATCGGATTGTAAGATCACAGACTTGGCCTCACCTCAGATGAACTGTAGTTGATTTAGACGTGATTATAAAAGTGGAGTTGAGTTACAGTTTGCTCTTTTCATTCGGTTTGTCTGGAGATCCTCCAGTAGTGCCCTCTTATGGTGTTTAAATTTGCTGGCAAATGTGTCTGTTTCGAGTTGAAAGAAAACCAAACCGTTACCACATGCAAAGACTGCGGAGGATAAAACAGACACACAATCCCAAAGCAGCGATATTGTGTGTTTATTTTCAGTGCAGCCACTGTTTTTTATGCTTTTATGCTTAAAAGGTACAAAGAGAGGTATTAAACAGGCATTCAGTCTCCTGATGTGTCAATGAGAAGAACCTATCGCATGTGGCAATATTGGGCGGGAACGTCCGTGAAACCACAAAAACGAAGAGATAAATAAAGCATGGCCACGACTTGCCTCTCAGCTGGAGCTCGACTGCTCGGATCGTGAAAGAATGTGGAAGTCCACATCTCTCAGCCACCACAATTGACACTTCTGTCACTTCTGTGGTTTTGCCTCACCCTCTCTCTCCTCGTTTGAGGCGACGATGATGCGAGGTGGAATGCTAGTGTGAGGACAGCACTTAAACAACGTGCAAACAACTTGGGACTAGTGTCTGAGAGAGAGAGACAGACAGACAGACAGAGAGCAGAAAAGTGATACCAGAGATGAGAAATATGTATCGCTCTGTTTACACATTAGGTGACATGTTAGCCTATTCTAAAGCTCCTTTCTGTTTTGCTCTCTCTAGTCTGCTCAGATACAGTAAACATAACTGTAAAAGGGTGTCAGATATTTCAACTGAGTGGAAGTTTTCATTTTTGCCATTTGAAAAGCTCCTTTGGAAATGGTGCCATTTTTGCTGAAATTTTTCAGGAAAAAATATTTAAAATACTTACATTTTTATCATTTCATTTGGAAGCTTTAATGCTGAACTTTCACAGCTGACAATTATTATATTACACTCTAAAAAATGCTGGGTTAAATACAACCCAGTGCTGGGTAAAATAGGGACAAACCCAGCAATTGGGCTGTTTTGACCCAGCAGTTGGGTTACTACCCAGAAGGTTGGGTTAAACATTTAACCCAACCGCTGGGTCAAAACAAACCAATTGCTGGGTTTGTCCCTATTTTACCCAGCACTGGGTTGTATTTAACCCAGCATTTTTTAGAGTGT
>NW_015547625.1:174670-183789 GCF_001515605.1 Sinocyclocheilus anshuiensis
GTTGTATTTAACCCAGCATTTTTTAGAGTGTACACTCAATCATAAATATGTGCAATATTTACAGCCTGGCAATACACCAGTGGTTATTGTTGATAGTTAATTAGTTGATAGTACACTCTAAAAAATGCTGGGTTAAATACAACCCAATGCTGGGTAAAATAGGGACAAACCTGTGATTGTTACTAAACCTAAAGCACTACAATATTTCACAGTAAAGTTGGTATTCATAGGCTAATGTTCAAAAGTTTGTGGTTACTTAGTTTTTTTTTTGTAATGTTTAAAGTCTCCTATGCTCACCAAGGCTGCAACAATACAGTAAAAGCATTCATATAGTGAATTATTAGTACAATTTAAATAAATGTTCGCTTTTTGCTGACTGCTGAAAATTCAGCTTTACCATCACAGGAATAAATTATATTTTAAAATATATTAAAATATAATTTACTCCTATAATTTATTTCAGCAGTCGCTACTCTAGTCTTCAGTGTCACATGATCCGTCAGAAATCAATCTAATATGCTAATTTGCTGCTCAAGAAACATTTTTTTTATTATTAAGTATGTTGAAAACAGTTGTGCTACTTCATATTGTTTTGTGTAAACCATGTATGCCTATTTATTTACTTATTGGAAACATTAAAAATGTCACTTGTGATCAATTTAATGTGTTATTGCTAAATAAATTTCCTAAATAAATAAATAAAAACTGACTCCAAACTTTTGAACCAACATGCAAATCTGCTGATATTTTAAGGAAAAGCAAACATTTAAAATTAATTTGGATTTCCTTTGCATTACACACTAAAAAGTATATATTCTATCAAATACCATAATGTGACTAATGTTCTATTTTCTGTGATTTCCTCTTTTAATCACTGCAGCAGTAAGTCATGGAGACTCAAATGGCACTGTTTCCTGAGAATGGGCCAAAATCAAAATTGCTGGAGCTCTTCCTATTGATAGAAGGATTAAAAATCATTAGCTTACAAACAGCCAGAAATATGCATGATATGAGCAGACCAAAAATGATTGACATGAGTTTGATTTGGTCAGCTGTAGGGAATATGCATAATGAAGCCAAAACCGCAGAAGTGTCACTGATATAAAATTCTCCTCGGATGAGTGAAATACTCAGTCTATTTTAACACATTATCCCAGACAGGCTAATAACAGCTCTCTTCTTTAATTTCCACAGCTTCTACAAATACAATCCTCAGCAGGTATATCGTGCAACTAAAATGAATTTTATCTTTATATTAGTTTTATAATAGCTGTAAAGTACTCATTTACATCAAACCATCATTAATTAGCCTATGTTTAATTTCCTTCTGGAAAGTGCCATCAAGGTCATGTGCACTATAGTAACCAGCTATATATTTAATACATAGACAAAGTGCATTCAACCCTTTGGTTTGCCATGTTCAAACACCCAAGAGAGCCCAAAGAATTAACGAACGGTATGAGGACATGCTACTCTAGGCTCAGCTGCCCTAAACCACAGCTACAATTCCCCCAGACATGTCACTGTAAAATGTGATGTGCAGTTAACAGTGTCACCCAGTAAAATCTGAAATAGACTACAACGGAGTGATACATGTCTCGGTCTCTCACTGGAATGGAAAGTCAAAGTGTGCATCACGCTATCGACAAAGTAAACACTATTGTGGGGAACCAGTGCTAGTTACCATACATTTTACTGTATAGTGACTATTTCTTAGGGAACATTTATTTTTGAGTCAACTTGCACTTGCCATTGAAAAAAATAAATACCGGGGCATGTTGTCACACTTTATGGGAACCTGATAATAGAGAGCCTGCCATGTATTGTATCATAGGCTAAATTTTGGGTAAATTTAAACATTTACAGAAAAACAGAGAGCACAGTTCAACCTTTCAGTTAAAATCTACCTTCATTATATAGCTGAGTCAAACCGAAATGTATATTATTGTGGTTATACATATTTTTTATGCAACAGGCATATAATGAAATATTATAAAATATTCATAAAATAACCTATTTTTTTAAATAAAAGATTTTAAGGGAACACTTTAGTATAGGGACCAAATCTCAATATTAACTAGTTGCTTATTAGCATGCCTATTATTAATATATTGGCTGTTTATTAGTACTTGTAAAGCACATATTCTGCATGACCATATTCTACATCACTAATCCTACCCAAACCTAAACTTAACAACTACCTTACGAACTATTAATAAGCAGGAAATTAGGAGCTTATTGAGGCAAAGGTTGTAGTTAATGGTTTGTTAACGAGAATTGGACCTTTAAAGTGTGACGATTTTAATTAAAAAAAAAAACATTTTGATATATATACTTTATATATATATATATATATATATATATATATCAACATACAAACTACAAAGCCATTGGAAAAGTAAGTGTAACTGAACTTTTGACTGAAAATCTTCACAACCAAATTAGTTAGTCTGATTAATTAGGTCTGAACCTAAATTATTGTAACAACTGTCACTTCAATAACCAAACGGTCTTCTATTTGTCCCAAACACCTCTGCAAGTCACAATAAATCCAGCACCAAACATCTGTACTGCGGATGATCTCGCTCCATTCATACAAAAGCAGTTTCAGTCTTTGTCCATAACAAATCCTGCAAGTTTTTGCAGCTTTAAACATAATTCATAGAAATAAGAGAATAGAAAAAGAAATAATTCAGTAATATGCACATTAAGTCAAATTTTTCTGCCATTCATATTGAACTTGGACTTTGGTTAGCTAACATGCCACAGCTATGGCAACAATAAACAAGTAAACGTGCAATTATGTAATTATGTAAAAATCTAATTTCCCTTAACTAAAAAAAAGTGGCTAATTCAAAATTAAGAAAAAAAAGGTTTAGAACATTTGAAAATTCATACACTATACCAGGGGTGGCGAACGTCGGTCCCGGAGAGCCGCAGCTCTGCAGAGTTTTGCTTCAACCATAATCAAACAGACCTGAACAAGCTAATCAAGGTCTGAACGGTTACTAGGAAGCTACGGACTGGAGTTCGCCACCGCTGCACTATACTGACGTTTGCAAACCCCTGGTGGTTCATGAAAGAACTGCATGCAGTCTGTTGTTAAAGGGGGAGGGGGAGGGGGGCGTACAATGCTGTTTCATGCATTCAGAGTTGTTTACACTGTTAAAGAGTTGGATTCTCATGCTAAGCATGGACAAAGTTTCAAAAAACAATTTGGACATATGAAGTATTTCAATTTGGACACATCGTGGCTCTTCATGACGTAGACGAGGGTGGAACTCCTTATATGGGCATTTCTCCCGGAAGAGCACGTCCGTGCACGCATCAACCAGAGTGAGAGCAAGATCCCGCCCATCAACACACTTCATCCGGCGGCAGCGCTGCACGGGACTTGCTCGGGAAGAATGTCTCCAATCCAAAGAAGTGTGTTTTTGGTTGTAAGGGAAAGATAACTTTGTTCAGCTTCCTAAAGAACCCATCCTTATGTAGACAGTGGATACAGTTAGTTTTTCCGGGGCAGCAAAGGAGTTTCACAAGTGTTTGTTGACGAACATTTTATAAACAGGGCCCAGTTCGACGCTGGATTTGCACATCGTTTGATACTGAAAGATGGAGTGGTCCCAGCTATAAAAGATCACCTTCATGATTCAGAACTGCAGACGGTAAGTGAAACGGCATCAAATGTCTGTTTTGTTGGCATTTCGGCGCCCAAGTGCACGTCACTCTTTAGCTCCGCCCACGGTGTGCCTCGAGGAGCTCGGCTTTTTCCGGAGAGAATCATAAAGCTGTACCTTTCTTTTATAAATATGATAAAACTAAAGACTTTTTGGAGATATGAAGGATGCAGTACTACTCTATAGGTACTCAAGATTAACATGAGATTGGGTGAAACTGTGTGTGTTATGCCCCCTTTAAAATCTCAAGTGCTTACTTCAAGTAAATATTTTAGATCAAAGAGGTTCAGATGATAAAAAAGGTCGGAAATCCCAGCTCTAGATGGTCACAGAAGTACACAGTGCATATAGTGCAAGTACACAGTACACGATTTGCAACAATGCTGAAGTCAGTCCTCCTGACCCAGTCATGTCTTTCAGCAGATCATTACACAAGTGTTTCTCCAGTCTGCCTCCATAATTAAGTGAATCATCCATTGGCTCTGCAGTCCTGGAGAGTCTCCCCGGACTGCAGTTAATTCTAGAGGAAAAAAGAGTGGCGTATAAAATGAGGTTTGCCCTCGACGTGCCAGTGATGAGGTGTTGGTCTGACAGGTGTGTCGTGATCAGGACAAAGTTTTGCCATTGCACTCACTTTGCTCAGCCCACATAGTAAACACACTCATTAGCCAACGGGCCGTCCCATGAGAGATAGCATGTTTGACATTATTAATGGGCTTTTCTGTAGGAGTCAAGCAGATGAAAAGGTTTATCATGCTGAAATAATTAATTTTTGCCCCAGAATTTGCTGACAGTTCACTTATTCTGAACGAGAGAAAGAGAGTGAATAGAGAGAGAGAGAGAGAGTCTCTCTCGATTATTTTAGGCTTCATTTTCACCCCGCTCTCTTTCAATTCATCCTGTTTCTGCTCCTCTTATTTCTTCTCGGATGGGAGGAGACGTATTAGCCTGCAAAGATTTGAATTTGTAACAGTAAAATAATTAAATGAAATGTAATTAACTCTAACCTGTATAAAGGAAGGGGTTCGTTTTATCTCTCTCCTTTTCAGAGGGCAAAGATTAGCCACATGTTTTGAGACCGCTGTTGCATACAATTAATTTACAATTAATTCAAATTAAAGTGGAAATTATGTACTACGGTAATGGCAAAATCATGACATAATACCTTTAATCTCCTCAGCTATCTTTGCCCTCCACGGCCTCATAATTACTTTAATTAACGTCATAGAATATTATACATACTGTAATGAAGCGCACCTGAACTCTGTCAATGCCAATATCTGACCCGATGAAAGAAGATTCAGTACAATAATCTTATTAAATACTGAATGTTTAATATGTCGTACGTCCACTTCGGCTTCAGCCTACATTAGACTTCCAAATTAGAGCCTCTTTATGGACAAGCTCTTGCACTCTACAGTTTGCTACTTTTCTACCAAAGATATTTGGCAATAGGAACAAACAGAAAAAACTCCTCACTACAAGTCTCCATCTCAGTGTAATCACATGTGTTGAAAGCAGCACAGCTAATTTTTAAAAAGTTCCATCCATTGTATTGAACTGATTTGACTGGTATTCTACCGAGACACTCAAAAATAAATAAATAAATACGCAAGTATGTATAAATGTATACTAACAGAGTGTCCCCCTGTTTCTCTAACATTATCAAAACCCATCTGGCAGACATTATAATATATATATATATATACAGTATATATTATACCTAGGAATGGATGGATGGACAGATAAATAAATTGTTTGTAAATAAATAAATACATACGTACATAAAGTATGTATAATAATTTAAAACTAAGTTTTTATTTTCCAACATGTTTCTCATCCTCACATAATTAATTAATTAATTTGTACAATAATAATAATAATCTTTTAAACATAAAATCTCATTTTTGCCATATGATTCCTGAACCTATAATCCATCTAGCACACATTATTAAATATTATACCTAGGGAATAAAAAAATAAAATAAAATAAAAACTTAAAGTCGGCATGAAACGGAAGTTGCGATTGTCTTTTCTTCTCTACTGTGACGTATATCCGAGTGAAACGGCATCTGAAATGAGAGGGCGGGACTTGATTTCGTCCTTCGGGAATTGATTGGATCGTTGGAAGTTGGGGCGTTGCAAACAAAATGGAGGCAGATCTGAATGCCAGTTTGCAGTTAGTGGTGGGGGATTTCTCTCCACTGGATTCACAGCCGACACCCAAGCATGAATAAATGTTTTATTTATTAAGGATGACGACGACGATCAACGGCACAAAACATGCCTAAACAGCGTGAGAGAGAGAGAGAGAGAGACTGCCTGAATGACTGAACGCGTCCTCCATCGGGTTAAGTCATATTCATGAAAAAAATTAGTTGGCGATGTTCTAAGAGTAATGTTGTCATAATATCCTAATATCTTTTCAATGTTTAGGGGTAACGTACTCCTTTAAGAGTTAAAAAATCTTAATAAGATTAAAAAAAAAATCTTATTTCATTTTATAAAATAAAATAAAATTCTTATTTTAATATAAAGTTCTAATTTTACCACGTTCCTCGCATAAATACATACATACATAAGCTACATACATACAAAATTTTGTGTATAATTTAAAATTCAGTTCTTATTTTTCCACACATTTCATCAATCAATTAATCAATCAATCAAGGCTACATACATACATACATACAAAATTTTGTGTATAATTTAAAATTCAGTTCTTATTTTTCCACACATTTCATCAATCAATTAATCAATCAATCAATCAATCAATCGATCAATAAATTGCCATTACAGAGTGTACACCAATTAGAACATTTTGCATTTGAAAATATATCACATTTAACTTTATACCAGTTTGAGACCTCAAACAAGTAATGTAACATTTTTCTACAAGGACTTCTGCAATATTTTATCAACTTGAAATTGTGTTTATACTGACTTCTCATACAGTATGTTTAGGAAAAGTCATGAAGTTTCAACTTGATATTTAAATCTTATCACAAGTTTTTTTTTAACCTATATTAAACAGCCATGAGGTCTCTCTGATTCCAAACAGAACATGCCACTCCAGAGAAAAACCCTATTCTAACACACTTTCAAAACTGAGATGTGTGAATAGGACAAGTGAGATCAAATACAGTAAAAGAGCACTTGCTAGTGGCTTATGTGTGCACAACAACATGCGAGTTAGTGAACAGAATAAGAGTCTACCCACAGTACTTTCAACATTACCCGCTGCTGGCTTACTCTCGCTGCGCATTTAACCTTTTTTCTCCATATAAACCTTCATATATGCCACTGACTTATTCGCATTAGCAGCTGTATTGAATCTGGTAAGGTGAAGACAGGATTTTCTGCCCTTCAAGTAGCACGTCAACCATGTTAAGAGCATTTGCTATGTAAACATGTCATTAATACCAACAATATGATTGCAATGCTGCTTGCTTTAATTCCAAACCACAAGCACTCGGATCATTATGCTGCTGAAAGGAAGCGAATATTGAGTGAATTACAGCAATGCATTGCAAACATTAATTAGATGATATGATACAAAATACATCTTTGGGACAATAACTGTTTCAAGTGCATCCTATTTGAGGAGTTAGTCTACTGTATGCATAACATACATGGCTACAGATGGAAACATCACCGTAATATGACACTATGGCACATGATTGAGTAGAAAGCATGCTGAAGGACAGCATGTGTAGAAAGTGTAGATAAACGCGGTGAGGTCTACCGCCAGTATGCATTAATCCATTAGGAGTCAGTCTGTAGAGTATGTGCCCCATTGTGCCCTACTGCTGCTTGGCCAATCTGTCTGGCCTTTGCGCTCGGTTTTCAGGTCGTAACCCGCCATGGCGCCGGCTTTATTAGGTCACGGCGTGGCACCAGCCTGGCATCGGCCGCACACGCAGGGTTGTCCTGGCAACCATCTGCCCTTTGTCACCGCAGCACCCGCTGGGCATGCCTTGACACGCCAACCCTCCCAAACTGACAAGGTGACAAATATTCAGACTCCGTAGGACAGAGATCGAGGCATGCGGATAAGAAAAACAGATTATTACTCTTCTCTGTTTTTGCTTTGGATTATGTGCCATGCTTCTGCTGTCTTATTATGAAAATGTTTTCTTTTAACTTCGTATTAACTGTATTTTTAACTGTATCATTGTTATACTGTTCACAGTGGCTGAATTCCAATACTGCGTTGGTGGTGCACTGTACGAAAATCAACTGTCATATTTAAATTCATGTGTAAAGTCAACATGAAAATAAATGCTGCTTAATAGGCTCCATTAATTTGATTAAAAACAGTAAAAAAAATAGTAATACTGTGAAATATTATTACAATTTAAAATATATATTTTTTTTTTTATTAAATGTTTTCCTGTAAAGGCAAAGCTGATTTTTCGGACTCCATTACCCAGCCTTCAGGATATTTTTAAGAAAAATTTGCTTTTTTTTTTTTTTTTTTTAGGATTCTTTGATTCCAAATAGAATTCCAAAATTTGTAACAATGTAAAAGTCTTTACAGTCATTTTTGATGTAATGCATCCTTGCTGAATAAAAGTATTAACTTACTTAAAAATAATAATTTATCCGTCTATCTATCCATCCCCAAACTTTTGAACAGTGATGTTCAGGTCTTATTGTGTACAATTAATCAGTACATAATGCTACAAATCTTTTAAAATAAACCTTTATATTTGCTGTTGTGAATCCCTCTTAATTTTCCATGATAGTATTTTTTTGGATGCCTGACATCAACATATTTTATGTAATAAAATACAGCAATTGCTGACAACTGATAGATTGATTTTGTATTATTTGTTTTGGTTACTATATATACAAGCGAACAAACAAACAAACAAAAATAAATAAATAAATACAAACCTAATTTTTCCCTAAATTAGATGAATCTTTTTCATCTTTTTTTGTTCATAGAGAAAACTGTATTTGACATTACTGTTGATTAGAAAACAAACAACCATGGAAATCTTTACTGTTGCCTCTTCAGACATCTACTATTAATATACTGAGCAAGAAAGTGTTCAGACAGAATCCACTACAACAACCGTGCAAATAATTCAGAACTAACAACATGTCAAGGAGCACATGCACATCCTGACATTCTGGGAAAGTGTCCACTTATCCGGTCATCTGACTAGATGATGAGAAACTATGAAATGACGACCACTTCAACTAGATCCAACTTGAATAGCTTAGATGTTTGTGGTTCAGTGTTTGTAAACAGACTGTCTTTGTTCTTTAATTAAGTTGTATAATCAAAGAACAAATCAAAGACTTGTATAATTAAACAAATGTAAATATAAATAAATACATTAGATATTCTCAAACAAGTAAAATTAACATAATTACATAATTAAAATAAACTAATTAAAATAGATTTATGGTTTGTAAATACACACACACAGA
>NW_015547625.1:183799-189483 GCF_001515605.1 Sinocyclocheilus anshuiensis
TATTATTGAAAACACTAATATTAGGCTAATAATACTAAATCCTACTGAGCTGAAACTGCATTCAAAGTCAAAATAATTACATAAGTGTTGATACTTAAGCATAAATTTGCAGAACAATACAAGTTTTCTCTGCTTGTGCATGTGTATATTTGAAAAACACTGATTTGATATACCATACAAGAAATATTTCTATTACTCCCCACAAAATATGCAAATTTAGATGATCCCAGAGCTCAAACTCCCAGATTTGGGCATGATTTGGGGAATATAATCCACTACCACGAGCTGATCTCTGAACTGCACACACTTGACTTATCATCTTACTTATAAAGCAAAACCCAAATCCTAGTTGTCATGACACTGCTCTCTGGACTCAGAGAACGACAGATTGGAAACCTCTATCGTTCCCCCATCCGTCTATCGCTCTCTCATGCCTCCTCTATCATTTCCTCATCTCTCTCTGGCTTTCCCTGGTTACCGGTGACAGCTTGAAAGGTGTAGACGATCAGAGCATTGGCAGTTCGCTTCCCCACGCTTTAGCACAATGAAACATTACTCTCAGATACATCTTCCGTGTTCAACACTCGGTCCCAAGGCAGCCTTATCGGCTCCGTCCAGAAAACCTCGAGTCAAGCCATGTTATGTTGAGCGGCTCCATGTCCAATGTCTTTTTTTAAATTCAAACACTCCTTTTGTCCAGTGTCTTACTCCGGCCTTTATTACAGATGTCTACATGCAACAAAACGTAATGGGGTGTGAATACGACCTTGCCTTTTGCTCTGCGACCCTAATGGACAAAATTAAAACATTACCATATCAATATATGACATTTCAATACCAATACGGTTTAGAATGAATAAGGATTGTAATAACTGAAAGGCCTTGCAACTGTTTTTAAACTCAATAAATCCTACTACATGTGATGATGTGATGTGTTTTACTCGATCAATCACTCCCTCGTTCACTCGCTCACACCGACAGCTGTGGTATTTAGTCACTCTTTCTTAGTTCTTAAGACATGAAGATGTCAACTTGAGGAATTTTCAATATTTCATGATTGATTAAGAAAAGAGAGTGATCTCAGCTTATGGAAAATGCAACAACCAACGGACCGCATTCACGGGAGACCGGGGCTAGTTGTCACACGAGTTATTTCTCAGCAACTATAAGGACAAATATAGTCAGATATGTTTTCTCTAGAAGGGGTTTTTGTATTTTTGTTTCAAATACCCTAAAAAATGTTGTAAATAGGGATCATTTTATGCTTAAATCAACATTTAATTATATAATGAAGATTAAGGTTGAACTCATAAACAAAATCATTTTAGAGATGTGTTTTAAATCTTGTAACTTCATCTTTTGTACTATATTTTAAATTTTTTGGTTGCATTTCACAATTTGTTGTTGCATGAATGACTTTGTACTTCATTATTGTTTTGCTTCCTGCTAACATGCCATTTAAATGACAGATTCCCATTGTGACAACTAACCCCATGTTGTGCGGGGCATGTTGTCACGAAAGGTCTCTATCTTTTCTCCTGTGCATGAAATGTGAAAAACATTTAACCAGTGCCTTTTTTTCTAGCCTAGACTTTAAGGTTTGTGCTTAGAAATTGATTTTCAGAAATAAAGTAAAAAGTGTGACAGCTAATCCCAGTGTCCTCATAATAATTTTTTCCTCATTGGATTCTCATAAGCGTGCAAGTTAACACACAATGACACAGAAAGCTTAAATCACCTCACAAGTCCACTCACACACAGCCCAGGCGCTGTAAATGCGAATGAAGGTACACAGATGCCAACTCAGAATTACAGACTGAAAAAATAACTGTATGAATTGAACTGCTCTATTGCTTTGTAATCCATCGTAATGTCTAGAACATAATATTATATAAGACGACTTAGATCTTTAATACCGCTATGGAAAAACACTTATAGAGGGACAGATTTTGAAGCCAGGTCGAATTGAAAAGATGCAAGAAGGGGGTTAAAAAATAGAAAAAGGAAAAAAAAGAGCAGTCGCCCACAGGAAGAAATTCATTTCCTGTGGAATACGCCGCAAAGAGTATCAGTACAAAAAACCTGGCAAGCCGATAAGAAAGATTCCCTCGTTACATTGATAACCATTTGTTCATTTCCTGACAACAACAAAAAAAATTATAAATCTCTGAAAATGAAACGGGGGGCAGTTTTTTCCGCTTCTTTTCTTCCTTCTCTCCTTCACACTGGGTTCATTCCATCCGCAATATGGCAGAGGAATGATAATCGGAGCATCAGTTATCACTGGGGTATTTGTTCCTTGTGGGAAGAGGCGCGGTGACAGAAGGGGGAGCACGGTTTGACTCCCTCACTTTTGTGTCAGGGCCCTGCACTCTGGACAAGGGTGGATTTGCATTTTAATGGATGCAATTTATAGAGTTCGCCGTTGCATTCGGCACAGCACAAGTGGCATCATTAAGTTAGCTAAGCCGGATTACTCCTGATATGGGGGGGTCAGATAACAGCAGCGGCGAGCCAGCTCCAAGAGAGAGGAGTCATGTATGAGACGCCAGCAAGTGTGTGAGTGTGTGTGTGTGTGTGTGTGTGTGTGTGTGTGTGTGAGCGCATGTGTTTCAAAAGCCTTATTAGACACATCAAAATATCATTAGAGTGAATCAGGCTGATTCCTTAACTAAAGCTTATGGGGGAGGTCGGGGCATGTTGTCACACTTTCTACTTCAATTAATATTTCTCAGGGTGTCTGTATTAAATTCATGGCTATGAAAAAAAAGATACGGAACATTTCCGACGCTGCTCAGGAAAAAGGATCCCACGTTGACCTTTTGTGACAACTTGCCCCAGTAGCTGGTCAATTGCCATTAAAAAGGCTTTCCAGCCAAAATATAACAAAAACAATTAATGAAACAGTAAAAATGCAAAAAGTAACAACATCAAATGATTGTTTTGGCCCAAAAAATAAATAAATACTTTTAAAAAATAAGAAATAAATGTATACACGATTCTATTACATTATATTAATAATACATTTACAAGATTTAAAATTCATGACGACTTGCTGCAATGAAAATTGTTATATTGTTACATTTACATTTTTTTTTTATATAATTTAAAACATTTAAAAAAACATGACAACTTGCTCTAATAAAAATGTCTTCGTATACTTTACTCTGATCGCATGTCACTATAATTTTGTTTAAAAATGTGAAAATATAAAATTGAATTTTTTTGCTTGCCAGATACTTTTTTTTTTCCTTAAAAAAACAGAGAGTTTTTAACTAGATGTTTGAAACCTACATTCAAAACCACTACTAATGAAAACACATTTGTGACCACAAAACCAGTCATAAGGGGCAGTTTTTTGAAATTGAGATTTATACATCACCAAAAAACAGAATAAATAAGCTTTCCATTGATGTATGGTTTGTTAGGATCAGACAATATTTGGCCGAGATACAACTATTTGAAAATCTGGAATCTGAGGCTGCAAAAAAATCTAAATACTGAGAAAATCGCCTTTAAAGTTGTCCAAATGAAGTTCTTAGCAATGCATATTACCAATCAAAAATTAAGTTTTGATATATTTACAGTAGGAATTTTACAAAATATCTTCATGGAACATGATCTTTACTTAATATCCTAATGATTTTTGGCATAAAAGAAAAATCAATAATTTTTACCCATACAATGTTTTTTTGGCTATTGCTACAAATATGTAGTTGTTGTCCAGGGTCACATTTGTGTAACTGAACTTCTGACTCTACAACAATTACTCGTATATATAACCTTTGTGACAGCTCTGCTGTGTGACAACTAACCCTGATCTCTCTCATTTTTTCTCTTTAGGATTATATATGTATTATGTCCACATGCTGATTATCTTTTCTCATGTACTGTTGGGGCATAAAGTGTTTGCAAGTCTTGCAAAGAGAAAAGAGAGAGGTTAACAGAGGAGACAGCTGCCTGGTCTTGAATTTACCACTTGCATTGTGGGTAAAGAGGTGCAACCTGTCAGTCAAAGAGCAACGGACTGTGGAGGACACACCTCAACGGCCGCGTAAATAAGAGATTATGCATCGGGCAATAAAACTGCAAAGTGCGTCGGGTTCTGTTTGTGCACCCGTGTTTGTGTGTCAGGGTGAGTGTGTGTATATGTGTATTTGTGCAACTGTGCGTGTACGGTATTATTAGAAATGCAATATTCATGGCTGAGTTTGCACTTTCATAGTGGAGCCTCATAATAGGATTTGACTATGAAATAGCATGTGAGAATTTTGGATGCTTTATTAAACAACTCTTTTAGGTGTAGTTTGACTTACAGCCTTTTCTACACCAAAACCAACAAAAGTAATAAATAATAAATAAATAAAATGTATTCAGGAAGTTGTTTTTGAATCCTCCAACTAAATTCCACCATATTTAGATACACTTGTACAATACAAAATCATTTAAGCAACAGGCAGCATTGGTATAATACCTAATTTCAGAGTATTGGTTGAAAACAAAAAAAAAAAAAAGAAGTAAAACAGGTTAAATTACGAAAAAGTTAATGCACAAAACAAAGAGATTAAAATCAATAATGTTTTTCAATATCCAACTAACCTTATACCTGGACATAATAAATCGGAGTGTGCATTTAACCCTATATTTAGGCATATTAAAACCTTTCCCCATTATGCTGATGTGCGGGCCGGACCCTGACTTTCACCTAATTGTGTAAGCCATTTTCTGTTAGACTGCACAAATCCATTATATCAGTGACATTCGCTGCAATAATGTGATTGAATTAATGCACCAAAACAGATTCTGTGGCCTGCAGAGAGAGACAATGACAGATGCTCTTATTGCGAGCACACTACCTCTCTTCCCCGTTATCAATACTATTAGCCCTAGTGTTAATAAGGGTGAAGTATTAAAAGCCCTTGTGTGTGTGTCAGTCAGTGAGGAGATGTGGAGAGGGCCTCATAGCTGCTGATAAACCCTGACACCTCACAGCAGGGTTAAAGCCACAGACAAAGGCCAGAGGAGGCCCTTATCAATGTGTTAGAAGGGCCCACGTGCCCTTTACTTTTGCTTACAAATGGAGGGTTGCATTATTTGTCTGTTTTACATGATTTTTGAACTGGTCTGTTTATGTAAACCATATTTTAAGAAATTTGCAGTTTACAACTACTTGCTAACTAAAAGGGCTAGACATCAAATATTATAAACAAACGATGCAATTAAACAACTAAACAGGCCATCGACCATTATTTTTGCTTTTAAAATCTAAATTAGAATAGAATATGTTATGCTTTTTGTTTGAAAGCAATAGGGAAGTCAAACTAAACCAAACTGAGCCTATAACTAAACTAGGGTCAGATGCAAAAACTGCACCTACAGTATATGGTATAATTGGAAAAAAAATAAAAAAGTGAGAACAAATATGTCAGCTCTATATGCAAAGTGGATATGTACACTGATTTAAATAATCAAATAGTCTCCATACACTGATTGAACAAAAATAATGTAGGCTTATCTCACAAGCAAGTTATTGAAATCTGTGACACTAATTTCCATTTTCATTGCCATATCCATCAGTAGGTCTTTTTTTTTTTTCAGTTTTATATATTTTTCAGTATTAGCTTTCATCTTAGCCTTCAAACAAAAACCCACACACACAGTTACCAACAGTATTGCATACATAT
>NW_015547625.1:189510-195659 GCF_001515605.1 Sinocyclocheilus anshuiensis
AAAATAAAATAGTTACTGCTCAATTACCTGCTGCAATCACAACAATCTGCTTTCTGTAAGTAGATAAGAGTTTCTGGTCTTGGAAACTTTAGGATGCCTAAACTTTCCTCCTCTATAAGCCAATTTTTATTTAGTCAGCAGACTTACTTTAAGTCATTTTTATGCACAGGATATGTTTTGCCTGTCGCAGAGGCAAGGGAATTCATTTACAATTGTACTGAATGAATATCAAACAACATGTTTATGCTAATAGCCAATACTGGCTAATAACATTTGCCATTATGCCTATATGAATATTTAATGAAATTAATATATCTGTGACAGCATATTTCATTTCGCCTATATTACAAATGCGTAGTGTGTGTATGTGTGTGTGCGCTTGTGCATGCTTCTGTTCTCAGCAGTAGCGTCCCGGTCACTTCTCATTCAACATCAAAATCAGCCTATTCCCTTTGCACCCCCTTCACCTTTCTACCAGGACCTCAGCGTTAGGGGATTCGAGGGTCCCTGTTCGGTCTGCACTGAGAGACAGAAAAGCAGATAAGATTCCCTCTTTTTTTCCCCCCTCTGTCAAGCAGGGTTTACAAAAATGATTCTCTTTATGCTGAATTCACCCAAAGATATAATAATTCCACATTACGTGTGTAACGTCAAAATCTCCTTAAAAAGTTAGCATACACTGCCAGTCAACGGTTTTAAATATATTTTTAAAATAATAGTTTTATTAATCAAGGATTCATTCAATTGATAAAAAGTGAAAAAGACACTTTTAAAGACATTTATAAGGTTATTTCAGATATAATACAAAAATATTAAGCAGAAAAAAACAGTTTTCAACATTGATAATAAGAAGAACCATTATTAATAATTGAGCGCCAATAATAATCGCTTATAATTGAGCACCAAATTAGCATATTAAAATGATTTCTGAAGGATCATGTGACTCTGAAGACTGTAGTAATGGCTGCTGAAAATTCAGCTTTGCTTCACAGGAATAAATTAAATTTTAAAGTAGCTATATTAAAATAGAAAACAGTTATTTTATTGTAATGATTTTTTACAATATTACTGTTTTGATTAAATAAATGCAGCCTTGGTGAGCATAAGAGACCTTCCTTTGAAAAACATGTATTACAATTATTACAAATGTTTGGCTGGTAGTGCATAAAAACAAATAAACAATTGAATAATTATGCCTTGTAACACAAATCTGACTCCTTAGCTGTCAAATTTGTATTTTCTTCACACTCTATTCTGAATTAGGCTGAGGAAACAACAAGAGTGTGTTTCTGTGTGTAACGCAGGACCGTGTGCTGCGAGAAGCTAAAAGGAGCATTATTATCAATCATCCTGATATAATGCGTCAAGACTACCTTTAAAATCATTGCCGTTCGAGGAGGGGTGCTCAGCCGTGGTTTCTGCCCTGACATCCGCTCAATATATTGTCTAAGGTCAGCCTGTACATACTGCATCGTGCAATGCTAAGACTGTGGATTTCGAAGCCTCTCTCGATTTAGCATTCGGCCTGGAGTTTTAACCTCTTCTCTAAGAGTAATGTCAGTTGTGTGCTACACTTAAGTCACGGGGACCCAGACCGTACTCAGACACATGGTACCTCTGTAATCTCCAACATCTTTCACGAACACAGAGGATGCATGCACATGTCAAGACAGGCATTACTACACAAATATAGAGAGATATGTTAGCCTGGTCATAAATGTACTTGTTTGCCACATGGTCAAAATGTGTCAGTGTTACAATATTTATACTTATCTACATTCCTTTTACGTCGTAATTCCAAATTTCTGGACAAAGAGATAAAAAAAAAAAATAATAATAATCACAAGTAATATATAAATAAATGCCAATTGATTATTTTATTTTGAATACATAAAGTATTTATATTTTTCATTGGATAAAAAATGATTTAAATCAATACATTCTCGATAATAATTAATATTATTATTAATATATTGATTGCAATTAATGTGGACGTGAAACTATTTATTTATTTAGTCAATTGTAGAACACTTGAATTATAGAGCAATTGTTCAATATTCTAAAATTTATTTTTTTATTTATTTTTTAAACGACAAATGTTTCATAAAATGCGTCATATGTTGAAATCGAAATATTCTGTGAGCATTGTGAGATTTTTTGGATAAAAAATTATTTAAATTAATATATTTTCAATAATAATTAATGTTATTATTAATATATTGATAATGTAACATCATTTAATATTACATTTTATTGATTTAACTTAATTAAAATTAAAACATTTTTAAAAAAATCAAGATGTAAACTGAAATTATTAAATAAAAATATTAAATCATTTTTATGGAAGAACAGTTGTTAATTAATTGATAATGAACTAAAAATAATGTACTCCCAACTTATGCTAATGATATCAATAATTTTCTGTTAACTATATACAGTATATATATATATATATATATATATATATAGCTGTGACTTTAAGTCAAAAGGGTTAAAAAAAATAATATAATAGCAAAACAAAATACAGAAAGTTGAGCAATGTTCTTTAAGGTTTAGAAACACATGTACAATGTGTGTACAATTACATTATAAACTGAACAAAGCTGCGAAATCACCCTGACTTGATATTTGACCTCACATTAAATAAAATACACATGCAAAATTCATATAATTAAACTGAACTGAACAATTCAACATATTCAAAGGTACCATTTCAACAACTGTGTCTAGTAGGCAGGAGCGACTCATCTGAATAAATCCATTTTGTGGCCTCTCTAGGAGCTGTCAGCTGACCCTGTGTTGCAGGTTAAGGGTTAAACGGCTGTAAATGGTGACGACTAAAGCTGTAGGCGGTGGCTCACGGGAGATAACCTCCTCGTGATGCCTCCTACCCTCGTATTAACCCTAACATGAGGGGCGCCACCCACCCACATCACACGAAAACAGCCCCGCTGCCGATTTAAAGGAAACACTCCATCACTTCATCTGAATAATCAAGCTTCCTGCAAACAGACAGTCAAACCACAAATCTGAAATCTGTTAAATATGCAATCAAATTGACCCTGGAACCATGATCACTACAGAAAGATAATGATTCATTCAATGAACATCTGACAAATAATTGCAGCTAAAATTTTAATTTTCTGATCTTAATGTGTTATTCTGCCTAATAAAAAAGCTCAACGGCACATTTAAAATAGAGATTCTTTATTGGCATCTACGGTAACATGAAGAACATTTAACATTCATGGAACCTTTCCAATGCTGGTCAACGATTCTTTAGATTTTTAAAATGTTCTAAGACAAAATGCTTCTTTTAAAAACGGTTTTTAAAAATAGTTCTTTGGGGAATCAAAAATTGTTATTTTAAGGCATCACTGCCATCACTGGAATATATTTTTAAGAGAGTTTAGTCAATATCCTTTTAAAATATACTTTTATCGGAACCTTTAAAGAAGTGTTTTATTGAACTACAACTTAGAGTACAAAGCACAAGCATCTTAAAGCACCTAGACCAGCATCAGTCATTTAAATACATTGCAATCCACTCTCATTAATATAGTCCCTCACCCACAGTCCACTGTGAATACAATCTTTTTTTTTTTCCCCTAATCATTACGGACATAACCACATATTCAGGATTCGGGGGGACTAAACATCTTCAACCACTGAAAAACATATCATCCAACAACTCATCTAAATACTCAGAGGTGAATGTCTATGGTGGTTATGGACCCCGGACCCTTATTGAATATTGCCCCTAGTGTTCAAGATCGTAATGGCCACATAGGAATTTGTTCTCTGCAAAAAAAAAAAAAAAAAAAACAACATAAGCAATGTACACATTTTCCACAAGCTGAGGTAAATACTGATAAGGTGCACATAGAGTCATATACAAAATTACAAAACAACATAATGGTAACACACGATACTAAAATAATGCAATAAACTTTACTTTAACAACATCAGATGTAACACAAATCCCCAATGTACATTACTGATAACAAAAACTATTAAGAAACAATTATTTACATGAGAAACCATCACATGTAAGCTGTCACAAGGAAGTCTTGGAATGGCATTTATATGACATATATATAGTTATATGGCAGTGTCACTTCTGAAGTCTAATTTCCACGACGAAACTTAAAGTTAAAGCTTAGACAGCAGTGCTGCAGCACATATTACAGTTTAAAAAGTTACTGTAATATTTTACAGTATATTACAGTTTTACACAAAGTTTAAAAAGCAAGAACTTAAAATGATTAAAGTCATAGTGCTCTGCTCGCACAGAACCACTGGCATAATTATTATAATTATCTTTACAATGAAAATAAATATAGAGAATTCAAGAGCAGAATGTCTGGACAGCTGTTATATTTCTGGATAATAACACTTACAGTAATACTTCTGAAAGTGACCTGTACCAAAAGGTTACATTTGGTCCATGGTGTGAAGACTTTATTGATCGTTGAGGAGGTCTGGTACTAGAGTGGTTCACATTAGAACCTGGGTTTTTGATGTAACTCCCTCACTAGACCTCCATGACTGCAGCATCATAGAGGTTATATGGATGTCAACACTGCAAATCATGCTATAATGACTATCCCACATGCTTCGCTTGCACTAAACGCTGAATCCATCCATTGTCTTTTAACTGTCCGTTTCCATCTCCCTAACCCCATTAGGATGGATGTGGTCCACATATGATAGAGTTTGGTCACAGCTGTCCTGCTCTGCAATAGTAACCAAAAATATACAACAAAATACATGGAATCCCACCATGAGTGTGGAGAAAAGATTAGGGGATTTTCTGAAAAGAAAATATACTATTTGTCCCTGAGTGCAATCTTGACAGCAGCCCTAAATAATTGTACGTCTAAGCAAATAATCATAAACGATATTTTTTGACACTGAAGTAAAACAAGGACTTTGCCGAGAAGCTTTATTCAAGAGCAGTATTTTGCAATTTATTTAGTCAATTATAGAACAATTGAATTATAGAGCAATTGTTCAATATTCTAAAATGTATTTTTTTTTTTTTAAACCACTAATGTTTTATAAAATGCGTCATATATTGAAATCGAAATATTTTGTGAGCATTGAGTTTTTCCAAAGTGTGTTCTTGTATTTATGCAGCATCTGTTTGTGTGATATCCCAGTGATTCTGAAGGCTGTGGGCCTCCCGGTGCACCCATGCTACAGTGATCAGCTTTCTCAAGTGTGACTGCAAGCATTGTTCTGCCAAACAAAGTCCTCACATTGATGTGTAGAACCCGCTTAGCAGACAGAACTTTTTTAACTTTATGCTATTAAGCTGCAAAACACAGATATCAAGATTTACGTTAAGTAACACGCATACAATAACACAGCAAATGTAGAATTTGCTTTGGAATCTAACGCTACATTTAATGACAAAAGAAAAAAAAAAATTTTAAGGAAGAAATTCATATAAATATTTAACATTAATTGTACGTATTCTGTAGGTAGAGTTGTTATATGATCTGTAACTTAATTTTTTTAAATAACATTTTCTAATTTTATATATTCTATTTAAGAACTAATTTAGGAATTTTCTTTTTTTCTTCATGATGCATAATCACTATAGCTAAATTGTAATCTGTAATGAGATTGCCAAAGAACTGGAGCTGAAAACCTCTGTTGGGGGAGATCCTAACATGACTCTTGTATTGTTCTGTAAGACAACATGACTCATGATCAGATCGTTGACTGACAGGTCCATGGCATTAGTAAGATCCACAATGGAAACAGGACAGCAATAGGAAGTCCATCTTTCCTCCGTTACCAATACCGCTTGTTAATGAGGTATTCTGAACGTGCTGATTTCATTTTATAGAAGGTTCATTTCTAATGTCTGAAACCAAATGCCCAACAGTTTAGTTAACATAACAATATAGGAGACAAGAAAAGTAGTTTAAATCTTGTGAAAGCGTTTATTCTCATTAAACGCTAATGATTATTAAAATAAACGTATATATGTGTTTATAAATAAATGGAAATTTACGTAAAAAAATGTAAAGGAAAAAATAGGTACGTTTAATAAATACTGAGCCTACATGCAATGGAGAGAAGCATAAACATAGGCCTACTGTAATATATATATATATATATATATATATATATATATA
>NW_015547625.1:195873-200111 GCF_001515605.1 Sinocyclocheilus anshuiensis
ATATAAGTTAACTTGAAGTTAGTTTGAATGCACAATCGCTTAATATTACAGCCTAGGTAAACAAAATGCGCGTCTCAAGCTCACCATTCATGCACAATAACACCGGGCCATTACAAAAATAAAATAAAATGTAGAAAATCCAAATAGGGTCAAGCGTAAGTTAAAATACAGCAAGGACGTGTAACATTCACTGAAGAGGGCGGTGTCTGCCTGAGGCAGGACCACACAAAAATAACTCTTCTGTGCAGTCTTTCTGAATTATAATTAGACCTGAACGTGGCCGAGGTAGTGTAAACAGGTTTGTTAAAAACCCTATTTGACATCTTAAAAATTGCCTTTAGCTGACAAATACTTCAATTTCAGACGTCTATCTTATTTTAAAAAATTCGGACACTTGCACTTTTATTTACTTTTGTTATACACTGAATAATTAAATATTTATATTTCATTATAAAATTTGATATATTTTAAAATATATTATACATTTTAAGAGCATTGACTGAGAAAATACGACAGCCTGCCTGAAGAAATACATTTGGCACTTTTCAAGAGATATTATTACAAATATGGAACAAATAAGCCAACTTACAACAACATTTGTAATATCATTTTTAGATAGTATAGAAACAATAAATAAATAAATAAATAAAACTTTAAAAGCAATATCCATATAGCCTAATAACGTGAAGTATATTCATTTAGATTCATGCAGTAACTCATCAGCAAATTCACACTTAATTTCAGCGTATTTTAAACCGAATTTGAACTTCGAACGTTTTGCTAATAAAACTGTATTTAAAATGTAGGCTATATTTTTTATCTTTCCGTTTTGGTGTTATAAATCAATGCAATAGGCTACAACAGTTCTTGGCATTCTGCTTCTAATTTATCATTTATAAACAATAGCAAATATTAATGTCAACGTACATTTAGGCTATGTATTCATTTTATTTGTTAGTGTTAATTAATTGAAATTAGGCCTACATTTCACAAAGTGTCTATCTTTTGCGTCAACTAGTATAGGTTACAAGACGGACTGTATAAAACACCATTAGAAAACCTAAGGCGATTTAACAACTACAATGCATATGTTCTTTCTCAGATACACACGGTCTATATGGCTGTACGATTGCCTGCTCAATGCAGCACGAGGCTACATGCGTGTCACCTTAGTCCTCGTGAAGCTCTACGGGTGAATCTGCACAAGCGCAAGAAAAAAAATTAACGGTGTTCAGCACAGCCTTCTGTAGATAAGTGACTTTGCGCCACCTCCCGGGGATTTAGAGAAAATTCAGTAAAAAGCCAAATTCCGTGGTCTGAATCACGTAGAGTTAATTTAGAACCTGTGTCTGCAATGGTGACTACAGCTCCAGAAAGCTTGATTTCTTTGTAGTAAAACAAAACAAAAAAAAAAGATTCTTGAGGCACCATTTGGGGTTCCAGGTTTCCACAGTGGCTGAAAGATTTGGAGAGCTTAGGCACCCCTCAAATATCATTTAAGAGAATTTCAGTACATTTTACCTAAATTTGCAAGCACTCAAAACACATTGTGTAATTCTGCCGTTTTGCCTACAATCTAAATTAACCCCAAAAGGTGCCTTAATTACCTTTTCATTTTGCCGTGTAAAGTCCTGAGACCCTTGGAACACCACGGCACGTTCCTGACCGATGTAGGCCTATAGCCTACAATTTGTTGTAAAATGAATTTCCTTTTGTAGAATTTGCTTAAGGAATTTTTTCCAGAAAAAAATAAACGACATGTTGCACTCTACCAAGAAGGCCTTTCTCTTGCTGACCTAACGCCATCACATCTCACGGATAAAGACTGTAATTAGCGCGCTTTGACGGCGCGGGCTTGCAAATGTGGCATGTTCATTAGCACGCCACTACTGCAGTCACTATGCATTTGTCTCTTCGGGTAGGTCTTTCTCACCTCGTAGGCACGTCGTGTATGGTTAGGATGAGAGAGAGCGAGGGGCTACAGACGATTCCAGTTACCTTGACACCCTAATAGACTGCCTTTTCCTCCACCAGTGCAATCGAGCAAACCAGTGGAGCAAAAATCATTAGGAAAGCAACATAATCACAATCAGATCTCCCGCTTTTAACTGTGTACCGTTGCCCTCTCTCAAGGATACCCTATGTTTTTATGCAGCACTTCTGAGCTTTTGCCTCACTCTTCTCGGAATCTTGTCACTTTCCTCCTCGTATATTACATCCTCCAGTTAAAAGAGATGCTGACTTCACCGCTGTTTAATCTGCGCGAGGTAAATGACCTCTCGTATGAGCTCGGGTCGCTATCTGCGGCTATAGAAGTATGTTATCACCGTTATTAGAGCACGTTAAACAGTGGCTGAGAGTGTAGAGACACCGGGCGAAATTGGAAGCTTATTGTGATTGATGGGTTCCTATTAGGCGCTCGCTGTTATCGCGGCGGATGGAGGGGAACGGGGCACTGAGTTGTAACACAACAGATTACCTGAGCCTGTAGTCTCCCGAAGGATGTTTAAATAAAACATAGTCGCTCCTTTTCTCTGTCCCTTTTCTCCCCACACCTTCATTTTCACTCGCGGGCCACTCCACCTACCCAACGTCATGTGCAATTTGCCCGAGCCTCTCCACTCAATAAACTGACATCGCGCTCATATTTCCCCGACGATAAAGGAGTGCCGCGGCGAGACTAGTACGGGCAGGGAATCGTATTTTGGTCCGCGCGTTTCCACAGACCTTTTTTCTTCCCTTTCTTGGCGCACTGTGCCAACATGATTGATTGTGACTCGCAAACCGGGTGTCCAGCTCTGCCCAACAAATGACTTTGGCCCCTACCAGTAGACCTTGACCAGACAGAAATCAATATTTCACCATTAAAATCTATCAAAGAAGAGTTAAGGCTGCAGCTGTCCAAGGCGCCCTTTTGAACATTAAATCCGACACTTGTAGTACACGGGTAATCAATATATAGTGGTTCACAGATCATTGTGGTCACCTTTTTGGTCGTGATGGATACTTGGAGGAGTCGTGATTCATGTTGTCACCCCATTAAAGCGAACTGTGTCAAGTCGTTCCTTCATTTCATCTGGAAGAGATTCCTATTCCTCAAAGTATGAGGGAAAGTGTATGGGGGAAAGCAGCAGGGGGAGGTTGTGCTGGTAAAGGAAGAGCACCGGCCTCCAGGTTCCCATTTCAATGAGAATCTATATTGATTTTGTGTCTGGTGGAGTGTGAAAATCCCTTTGAGATAGAACAAACATTCTTGAAGACCAAACCACACGGCAGATACATACAGAACAGATGGCGGTACATTTGCCAGCCATTACAGATTAAGTTTAAACAGGTCAAATATAGTATTTCAGATATAAATGCTGCAGCTGTGGATGTAACTAGAGTGCCAATAAGTGCATATACTTACCTTAGCCAATTTACAAGACACATCAGTTATCAATATGTTTATATAATCTTGGTTATTGCTTTGTTTGTGTGTAGCTTGATCCACTGAAAGCAAATATTTATATCAAGCTCATTGCATTGTATGATTACTTGTACTCAGAGATTGCATCCTGCTTTAACCGTACCGCTTTTCTAAAACCCATCCAGAGGCTGAAGCGATCGTCCCAGTTTTCTCAACCCATATGCTGTCATATACCTGCTGCGGCGAAGATTATTAGTTACAAGCAACTGTCATTAAAAATGGATTTATTCACCCTCTGCGGGGAGCAGTTCTGCCCTCCTGATCACAAGAGTGTGCCCAAACAGTATGGTGGACTTTCTCACAACAAACCACCATACACTTATTAAACACAAATGTCAAAATGTATGTTGCATTTGCATCGTTCTTACCCAACATTCTGTGGGTTCACTGCCTTTTCTAGATTCATCTTAGACATGTTTATTCTAATTTTATACATTAAATTGTCTTAAGATGACCTATACCGGGATAATTATTATTATAGGAATACAAGTATTCCTTAGAGCTGGATTTTTTTTTTTTATATATATTTCTGTACAGACATATCAAATCATGGTTTTGGTCAACAGATATCACAGTTTAATTAAAATAATAATATCTCATGTGACATCCTGCCCCAACCCAACATTAATGGGAGGGGGCTAAAAACTCTGAACACGGTTTAACTTGCTATGTTATCATTGTATCCTATCTCCCCTACAATGGAAAAAAATTTGGTGTAGAAACAATTTTTACCCAGAAATTGCTAGTGAATTTGTAATTTGCATTTGGT
>NW_015547625.1:201078-203968 GCF_001515605.1 Sinocyclocheilus anshuiensis
ATGATTTCCTTACAAACACTGATCCAGTGCACTCATAAAAAATCCCTCAATACAGTATTTGTGTTATCGTTTTCAACTCCCTGAAATAAATGAATTCATGCTACAAGACACTACGGTTCAAAATGCTTGTTGTGAGATTCATTGCTGCCAAGATAAGGAGATCTTGAAGAGATAGTGAATATTTAGGCAGGAAGAGGCAATACGGAGATGGTACTCCTGTCACATAAGAGGAGGAGGAGAAGAAGAGGCTGAAACGATAAGTGATTACGGTCAGACGCTCCATTCATCATCTGCTGCTGTGTGCAGTTTCCAGGGTCTTCACTGTTATCAGCACTATATAGACCGAATGTCAGTGCCCCTGAATAAATCTCCCTCTCAGCATCTACCTCAGACTGATCCACCATTATATACCTTTGTCCTGCTTGATCACCACATCAACCTCTCTTATTGGCTGCTGTATGGAAACTAAACCTAATCCTTACCTTAACACACATATGAATAATAAAAAACAACTGTATATGCAACTGCCTTTAAGTCATCAGAAACATAAGTCCACATTTCCACTAATTTAGTGGAAATTTAAGTCATTTTAGCTATAATGTTGCCATAAAGAATAAAATGTCTGAGTGTTGATGCAACACATTTTAGGTGTGTTCAAGATTACTGGGTTTGCTGTCTGCGGCCCATTTGATAAACTAATGAGCTAATGTCGACTATGTCCTGGCTTTGTTGTTCCTTGCAGTGCTTTCTGCTCATTTCACATGATGGACGATACAGTTTGCCAGCCCATACATTGCTATAAAGCAGCTTAGTGTCCTGTCATTCTGTATCAGCACCGGTGTGATGATAGAGGTGGTATCATGATGTATTTCTTAACCTCGCAAATTGCCTTCAGAATAAAAAACATCACAACCACAGTAAGAAAAACGTGCACTGATATGTGACTGATATTAATATATCAGGGTTAATGGGTAAACACAATGGAGAAGAGATGGACTATGTAGGCTATATTATCCACTAGAAAGTATGGTTTAAATCGTTCAGAGAACACAATATCCATATAAATGTCAGAGTAAGAAGCATGGTTCAACAAATATGTTTTAAAGTTTTCATTTTGACAATGTATCCTTTTCTGATTAATATATCAGGGTTAATGGGTAAACACAATGGAGAAGAGATGGACTATGTAGGCTATATTATCCACTAGAAAGTATGGTTTAAATCGTTCAGAGAACACAATATCCATATAAATGTCAGAGTAAGAAGCATGGTTCAACAAATATGTTTTAAAGTTTTCATTTTGACAATGTATCCTTTTCTGGCAGGGAAGACGCCATATTTAATTTTTCAAGAATAAAACTGAGGCAGACGTGCAGTCCGTGTTGCGACGTAATTTTCACAACACGTTTTCCAGTCACCAGATTCTTTTTATATAAAAAGATGTATTTTCACTTTTTCTGAATGTCAACTGAATGACAGACACCCTACACGAAAGTATTGAACGGGCTTTTCCCTCACCGCCTCGTTTTCATTTGCGAAAAATTAAATATGGCGTCTAGCCTGGTCCATAACAAGGATTTCGTATTGCAGCTGTTTGAAAGCTCGGGTATTTTAGTAACTGCAGATTCAGAAAAGGGTTCTGCTTGCCTGCACATCCACTATCTGTTAATTGAGGCGAGGGAGAGAGCAGTTACTAGACCTGTCAGTGTTAATCAAGCCTCATCTCTTAACACAAGCCGCGCTTTGCAACGAGCTGAAGATTAATATTCCGAACGAAACAGATGATAAATCATTTGTACATAATTAGCGCTAGGCAAGGTTATAGCTGACACGAATTTTTATCTTAATTACGGGGGAAATTTGTTCCATTCATTTAATTTGTCGCGCACGGACGCGCGCGCGCCTAACAAAGTTAATCTTACACCTTGTCAGTGCGTTGCTGAGGTAGGCTGTGTCTCCAAAGCTAGTGAGTTAACTTGCTGTCTACTGCATCCTAAACAGCATCCTTACCAACACAGAACTTCATTGTGCGAGGCGAGTAGTATGTCCGAATTCATAGTATTCGAAAAACAGTAGGCGAGAAGTACCCGGATGACCTACTACTTCCGCTCGAATTTCGTAGCATGCATACGATGGACACTTTACTATTAAGCATGAAACTGGAAATTGTGACAAATGTGGTCATGCAGAATCAGTAGAACATGTACTTATAGAGTGTGATGCATATGAAGGAGCAAGATTTCAACTAATTCAAGCTTTAGGATCATTCGGAATACATCATTTGTCACTTCAGGTTCTGTTAGGAAATGGCCCAAAGCAATCAAGAATATTTAATGAATTAATTATTTTCTTAAAAGAAACAAGACTGATAAATAGAATTTAGGATACAGTTGTAGTAAATAAAGCGGGAATAATTGGTGTTGTTTTTTTGTTTTTAATTAATAATAATTTTTTTTTGGCTATAGTTCTCAAATTTCCAATCATTATGCGCTCCACACTCCTATCCAGTAGGTGGCGGGAATGCACCATTTAAGTTGTTCATTGTGGTTCCATTAAATTTAAAAGAAGAAGAAGAAGAAGAAGAAGAAAATGTCGACCAATGAAGAGGTAATAATAACTGTCAAGCTTTGGGGTGTTGATCGACTCTATCTACGTTTTGATTATCATTCTGAATCCAATTCATAGTCTTTTTTTTTCAGTTTTTTGTTCAAAATGTTGTTTGTTTCTTTATTTTTGATGAAACTTACCACATTCAAGTGTTTAAAAAAGAATGCATGAAGCTAGAATAAAATGTTTTTGTTTACAAGCAGATACCCTGTTCTTTTGATGTTTTGTATGTTCAGATATTCATGTAACAAAATATATACAAATTAATACCTAAATAGGGACA
>NW_015547625.1:204592-205342 GCF_001515605.1 Sinocyclocheilus anshuiensis
ACGTGAAACATTGCTGATGTTCGCGCAGTAGTGCGGGCTCTTTAAATTTTGGCGCTGTTGTGAAGACGCATGTCACGTGACAACATCAACATGGCGGATGTAGTACGTCCGAATTCCATTCATACTACTCTCATTCATACTATATAGAACGTACTTTTTTAACGGTCGAGTAGTACGTTCAAATTCAAATGTAGTACCTACTAAGTAGTATGCGATTTCGGACGCACCCCATGTGTGTCGTGAACTAATGCTTCTTCGAATCTTTTCGAATTTGAATCTTTTAAATGAATCGGGTGAACCGGTTCACAAATCGGTCTCAGCGAATCATTTAGGCTATTAAAGGGATAGTTCACCCAAAAATGACAATTCTGTCATTAATTACCCACATGTCGTTCCAAACCCGTAAGACCTTTGTTTATCTTCGGGAAACAAATTAAGATATTTTTGATTAAATCCGAGAGCTTTCTGACCCTGCATAGACAGCAACGCAACTGACACAACACAGAACAACGTACGCTGTTTGCGTTCATTAGATACTCTCCAAAATGGCGCTACGAGCTAGGCTGAGAGACGAATTGTTGAATAAAGTCACTATTTTTTTAAATTTTGCGCACAAAAAGTATTCTCTATTCTCAGTAATATTATGGTTGAACTCCTGATGTCACATGGATTATTTTACCAATCTCCTTGCTACGTTTCTGGACGTTGATCGTGGTAATTGCATTGCTGTCTATGGGAGGGTCAGAGAGC
>NW_015547625.1:207882-232902 GCF_001515605.1 Sinocyclocheilus anshuiensis
TGTGTCAGCCGCACCACACAGATACGGTTTCTACGTTGTCTGTGCTTTGATTTGAACGAAAGCAACATATCCGTGTGGTGCGGCCGACACAGAACAACATACGCTGTTTGCGTTCAGTGGATACTCTCCGAAATGGCGCTAGGCTGACACGGAGGAGACGAATTGTTGAATAAAGTCACTATTTTTTTAAATTTTGCGCACAAAAAGTATTCTCATAGCTTCGTAATATTATGGTTGAACTCCTGATGTCACATGGATTATTTTACCAATCTCCTTGCTACGTTTCTGGACGTTGATCGTGGTAGTACCCTTGCGGTCTATGGGAGGGTCAGAGAGCTGTCAGAATGCATTAAAAATATCTTCATTTGTGTTCCGAAGATGAACGGAGGTCTCACGGGTTTGGAACGACATGAGGGTGAGTAATTAATGACAGAATTTTCATTTTTGGGTGGACTAACCCTTTAATTGTACTCAATCGGTCCGAGAGGCTCACGAGTCAACAACTCACTGAACCGAGAGCCGACTCGTAATAAGCCGAGAATCGAGTGAACTGGTAGGCTATTAAAAGCATGTTTGTAAAAATGTACCGGGCTGGTGAGCTTAAGAGTAAGAATATCAGAAATCTAACGAATAAAACCAACAAATATGACGACTGTAGGCTACCTAACAATTTTAAAAGTTTTATTTTTATGTTTTGTTTTTAACAACCGAAAATAACAAAACACACACGAAACTGAGATTTTAATGAATAGCATTATATCAAAATGTAGGCTACAAAAAGATTTTAATTCAAAGCTAATAAATGTAAACTGACTTGTAGCCTAGCCTATTATTTAATGTAGCCTAAATGCCAATTATATTTAGGTTCTTTTTTGATAGCCTATCAATCATGACTGCAAAAATGATCTGGAACACATAAAATTGCAACAAAGACTCATTATTTCAATAAATAGCCTAATTAATAGGCCTACAATTAAAACAATGGCAGCAACTTTTAGACTTAAATCATTTCAGCATGTCATGACATAAAGGGATGACAAAGATGTCACGTGGTGACTTAATTACACAATGACGTAAAATAATATTTGAGCCACTGATTTGAACTGCAACTGGTTCTTTGAAATTAACAGTTTGAAAGAATCGATTCGCGGAAATTAGTTGACTTTCCGTGACTACCAGTGTTGCCAACTTAGCAATTCTGTTGCTAAATTTAGCAACTTTTCACACTGCCCTAGCAACTTTTTCTTCCAAAAGCACCAAGCAACAAATGTAGCTATTTTTTTTTATTTATTTGGCAATTTTTAGCAACTTTTGATAAGTGACTCAAACGATAAAAAGGCACACATTTTCCATCTAAATTACACAAAATGAGGAAACCAAAGATGCCTAGCAGTACACACATCACGATCAATTGCTCAATTTAATAATAATAATTTAATAATTGTTAATTTATGATTTTGATACACCTTGTTAGTAGCTTGTGCCTGCGACTGTTGATCAGTTAGTACACTGTAAGAAAAATATCTAGAAAAATGGAAAAGGTAGTAATTTTCCAGGACATTATCCGTTATCCATTATTCATTATCCATTGTAACCCTGTAACCCAAAAACACAAAATACAATGCGTAATTTGAAAAATCAATACGGAAAATTCCTTCATATTAATATAGTAGATTGTGCCCTATTTTTACAGATATTTTATTAGAATGTAGCATAATAACTAACTGCTAATACACTGCTTAAAACTATAATTGTTCAGAATGTGTAGTTTACTAGCTAAAAAAACAACAACTTTAATTGTAGGCCCTAATTGTTCAAAAACGTGTAAGTGTTCAATAATTCAATGTTGTATTTAAAAATACAGTTATTTATATTTTAATATTATATTGTGTTATATTATTTTACAAACACATCTAAATGAACATATATAAAATATTTTCTTGCTGAGATTTGAAGTAGTGACAATTTTGTGTCATAATTATGTAATGATGTCATCGTGCTATGACATCACCACGTCATTTAGCAATTTTTAGCAACAAATTGACCGTCCTTTAGCAACTTGCCCTGAAAATTAGTTGGCAACACTGGTGACTACCTCCAGAGCGTCAAATTAAGTTTTTAGGTTGTCAGCATAGACTTTTTGGTCAAGATTTTCAACTAACTCGTTGAAAACCAACGCATCGACAATCCTTCACACCATATCTGCCAGTATGGGCTATATCTGGGCATGATCTGTCACAGCGTGGCGTTCAGTTGCACCCTGCTTACAGTAGTCAGCAGTGTTGGGGAAAGTTACTTTTAAAAGTAATGCATTACAATATTGCGTTACTCCATAAAAAAAGGCGTTACTTATTTGAAGAAGTAACTCAGATATTCTATTGTAAATTAAAAAGTAATGCGTTACTTTACTAGGTACTTGAAAAAAGTCATCTGAATACGTAACTCGCGTTACTTGTAATGCGTTACCCCCAACACTGGTAGTCAGCACACCCACGTCTTCACATTTCTTCTGAAAGCCTACTCCTAAACTCTAGGATCCAGTAATTTTCCCGTTCAGACCAAAGCAACGATACAATTAAAAATATAACTGAATCAAGACTTTCAAAAGCATTTTCCTCACTTGACTAGCCCTTCAATTTCTCCCAATCTAAGCTTAAGTAAAACATAAATAAATAAATACGTTCCAACGTCTGTTAATATTGTTCGATGCCTCAATTAAAAACAAACGACGCATTTAGTGCCTTGATGTTTAAACACTCAAAATCGCCTCAGTTGAAAGTGAGTAGGCCTAACGTTACTCTGAAAGCTCATCATTAAAAGAAGTGTTGACCAAACTGTGGCACAATACTGCTCTCTGCTGGACTTAACATTTGTAGTTCACGTTTCTCTTCTCCGTAGGCTCTACCATTTTAATTCCACAACACAAAGGGTTTGATGACTTCTGACTTTATAGTTGTATCGGATTTTAAAGCAAAATAAATAGCTGTTTTGTAGAACACCGGCTCTAGTCTTTCGTTTTCAACAATTAGAAGAACCGATTCATTTACCGTTTTGGCCAACTCATCTGCAGTGTTTTGGCGTCCTCTCCTGGACAATGTTGAAGGCATCTCTTAAAAATACTAAGAGTAGGATTACTCAATTGTAGTTTGACTTCTCAATGTTCGATTTAATAGCAAGGTATATTACATTATAAATCTTCCAAATACAAGTACAACTGAGAAAAAAATGCATTTATGAAATACTGCAATACAGATTTAGTACAAACATGAAATAATGGAAAAAAAATAAACACTTTTTGTATTCAAAAACTTGTGCAGAGTCATGTCCTCTCAAATATAAACAAAACAGCTTATGAATTCGATGTCCTATATTAACATTTTATCATTTTGAAAATGATATGCTTGTATATATGCAGTTTGTGAGTTAAGTCGTTGCAAATACTGCTAACATAGCAAACTGAGAATTTTGTTAAAATATTTATGCAGAGGAAGAAAGTTGCACCATGAAATGAGGCTCTTGAAGTGCAGTCGTTCAGCATATATAATGTTCAATGGTGAAACCATCAAGTATTTGAGCCAAAGTTTTATTTACTATCAGTTTGAAAGATAGAAGCTTTTATTAATGAAAAAGAAGATTCATCTCAGATCTTTTTATCAACCGTTAAGGATAAGATAAAGACTCGTTTGTGCCTTTTAGCGAGGCTGTTGAAATGTTTCAGTTTTTTATTGTTTTCTTGATTGTTTGTATGTTTTATAAAGCAAATTAACCATTTTAAAACCCCACTTTCGCCCCGTTTCATGTCTCTGTTCATGTGAATATTAATTAGATTTTACAGTATCAGCCTGATTATGTGCACAAATACCTTCCCCTTCAACATTCCTTGACATTCAAGAAACAAAGCCAGATTGGCTAAGAGGTAAAGAAAGACAGAGATGTCAAACTGTCCTTCTGACTGAGAAAGAGTGCAGTATTGTACAGGGCTGAGTTATAGTCGCTGAGAGGTCCTATAGTATGCTTGTTCTCCAGTCTCGGAAAGGATGAATCGCTGTCCTCCTCATATTTCGTCTAGGTAGAGGGTCACACTTGCAGCCTCTCTCTCAGCAGGAAGAGGCACTGATCTTCTCTGATACTTCAAGATCTGATTTGGCGACAAGAAACCGGAGCCGTCCTCCCCCCAGACGAATCAAATCCACAGCACTGTGAGAGACAGACAAAGCGGGATTCAAATGTCAGGGTTAAAAGAACACATTTATATTGCAAAGGATCATGCCTGGTGAAAATGTTACGTTAACACTTTGATTGCGAACATTATCTGCTAGCCGATGATGTATATAGAGCACTGACCTCTGGTAGTCTGCTCCAATGAGACTGGTCCCATTCACTGCCAGGATTCTGTCACCAATGCAAAGTCGCCCATCTGCAGCAGCTGGTCCATCTGGAATCAGTGTCCTGATGTAGATTCCAGGAGAGTTCAGAGGGGTATGCTGTGTATAGAGAGAATGAGAAAACGGAGACCTATTTGTTGCCTTTTTCTTAAAACAGAAAATATGGAATCGTACACTCTAAAAAATGCTGGGTTAAAAAGGGACAAACCCAGCTATTGGGTTGTTTTGACCCAGCGGTTGGGTTGTTTTGAACCCAAACACTGGGTCAAAACAACCCAATAGCTGGGTTTGTCCCTTTTTAACCCAGCCTTTTTTAGAGTGTAGCGAAAGCATCAGACTAGTATTTTTTACAGCTCATAATATCAATCAGAATTTTGTGCAAACCATAATCAGACATCTGTCCAGTAAATAGAAACTGATCAGCACATAATGTAAAAGTCTTTTGCTGTTTTCTAATAAAATTGAGGGTTTAAACACAAGCTCTGTACCTAAGCTGCCTTGCTGTCTATAAATAAAATAATTTCTCTTAACTTGTCAATTGTATTGGAGGATTTTTAATGAGCTTTTCACAATTCTAGGATTGCCATGAATTTGGGCTATTTATTTGGGCTAAATAAAAATATAAAGCTGCATCATTTTGCTGGCAACATTTTTGGACACCCTTCAAGAGAGTGTTTTTTATGATGCTTGCATGTTTCCTTACACTTTCAAAGTGAAATGTCCAGTGAGTGGGGCTAAAGGACTTTCAGAATTATCCGAAACAAAATGTGATTGTAGCAATCTTTTATTACATTGGTTGTTCAGAAATGAAATGTCCAGTATGCAGCGCTGTTCAATTTGTTGTGAAACAGGTAAGTATAAATCTGACAACATTTTATTATGTTGATTGCTGTATGTATCATGGCAGTTGATGTGAAATGTCCGGTGAGTGGTGCTAAAAGGTTAATGCTCTATTGCATTTAAAAAGTGTACTCTAGTGTACTCTAAGCCTAACATATAGTGTTAACAAAAGCAAAATGGAGTAAAAACACATTTGCTGAAGCAACCATGACAACTTAGCTTGCTCCTGCAAGTCTTTGAGCTTTTTTAATCAGGACTTGTGTTATTCGAGACTCTTACCCAAATGCAATGCTATGCTGTACCGGATGAGCTACTGAGCAAGTTTACTGCATCAGAAAAGCCATTATTATGGAGCTGTTATGTGATTAAAATGTCAAAATGATAGTTTTAATTAGTTTACAAATCATGCAGGATGATAAAAATGCTTTGAAATCATTACATAGAATTGAAAAGGAACCATGAATAAACAAGGCATTATTATTATTTGTATTCCTAATTTGTGTGAAAAGCAATAAAATCTGTTGGTGTTTTATTACCACTAGTGTTCATTTCACTTGGAAATTGCAGTGAATTGTATGAAGGGGTCCCTCTTTATATTAGGTGGCATTAGCTGCTATGTACTTCAACAATAAGTACAATGTACTTATTATGTTTATATTGTATTGTAAAACACTTTTGCTGCTATTGATGTGAGGTACGGGTAAGTTCAGGGACAGGTTTGGCGGTATGGGTGGGTTTAAGGTTGAGTTAAGGTGTAAGGAATAGGTCAACATTATAAATGTAATTACAGAAATTATTTACAGATGTAATTATATGCAGGTATTTTTTAAAATATATAAGTACAATGTAAAAACATGTATGTACACAATAAGTGCATTGTATCAAATTATTCATTTAAATGTACTTAAATGAAGTTAAGGCCACCTATAAAGTGGGACCTACTAAGGTATGTTTTTTGGAGATATACAAACATGTAGGTAGAGGCACATTTTTTCCATTGAGCCTATAGTATATGTATGAGCATCATGCTGTCTAGGTTTAGGAACAAATCTATAGTGTTATGGGTTATACGCATAGAACATTGACCGCCAGTGTTAAATTTCAGCAGAGTAATACTGCAGAGACTCACAAGCCCATCGATAAGTCCCATTCCCAGGCCGTAAGGTCCTTTATCCAGGTCCACTACAAAGACGGAACAGATATCATCAGAGTTTGGGGCCAGATGAGAGACAGGGACAGGGAAAGGAAAACCACAACCACTCAAAGGGCCTGGAGTGGGGCAGGGATAAACAAACAAACACACACAGGACTCAGTGCTCATTTGACGCACACACAGACTCTACACACAGACTCCGTAATCGGGCCAATAAACTAAATCAATATGTTCTCAATGGGAAAATGCATCTGCTGCACATGCAAACAAAGTTATTAAATGATGCAGAGAGTAAACACATAGAAAACTGACAGAACTATACACAGAGAAATCTGTGCATATGTTTATAAGAAATAAACACATGCATTCACACAAACTCATTCAAGTGAAATAAAAGAAATGTACACAAATCAGACATGATTATATGTCTGTCATTGAATAATCAAAACTAACATGTGCAAACACTAACAGAGTCATTTGTACTACACAGCACATTTTCATGTCTGCATCATGTCCCTTTTTTAATATCTTATTCATTTTCTTTTATCGCAATACCACCATTAAGAAAATATAGCAGTAGTTTTTCATTTTTTTACTCAATTGTCCTCTCTTTCTATAGGGTAAATCTTTCGTAATATGGCTTTAATATTTGGTAATATGCATGCCTTTAAGAAAAGCCAGCTCCTTAATAATATCATGCTCCAGGAAGTGACAGTTTTTGGTGAGAAAACAACAGCACTTCACTATTAAATCAAGTATTAGTCTCTTATAAATAAATACATACTGGTAAGTAAAAGTATTAATAATGGATTTAATGAATTCTGTGATTTGAATACTTTCTTTTCAGTATTAGTTTGTCTTTGAAAAAAAAAACTTTCAATTTGATAAATTGCTATGATAATTCAAAATATAATTCAAAATATCATTAATGGCCTTTATTGCCGTCCTGTTATAGGCTCTATCCTGTTGATGATGGAAACATGTTCTTGACTTTTATAAATAATCCTGTTAACTCAAAGTTTGAGATAAAGTTTTATCAGTTCAAACAACTGATAAAAACATCACAAAGCTTTTTGTTTCACAAGACATTAACTGATGGACTGGAGTGGTGTGGATTACTTGTGAATTATTGTGATGTTTTTATCAGCTGTTAGGACTCTCATTCTGACGGCACCCATTCACTGCAGAGGATCCATTGGTGAGCAAAATAATGCTAAATTTCTCCAAATCTTTTCTGATGAGCATCTACATTTTGAATGGCCTGAGGGTGAGTACATTTTAAGCAAATGTTCATTATTCCTTTAAAGAAAAACGTCTTTAAACTACAAAATAATCTTCATATATATGTACTGTGTAACAGGAATGACCCAAGAGACAAAATCTAGCCGAAAGAACACACACATCCACGACCCAAAAGGCGTTTTTGACTTGCCTTCAATGCCATTGCTGACGAAGCCATTGATTTTCTTGTGCTCTGGAGTAGAACGCATGCAACCATTGGACTTTGTGTGAGAATGTGTATGTGTGTGCTCTTGTGAAGCATACTCAGGGTAGTGGGCAGGATTGGACTGTGTGTTGGAGTGTATATACATGTGTTCCGGATAGAGGGGCGTATTAGGTGGAGTCAGTATACAGGAAGAGTCTGTCGCTTGGGTTTGGTTGGCGTAACGGATGCTGGTCCCGTTTCTGTAGTGAATGCTATGCGGCGGCTTGTCTCTGGGTCGTTCCTCAGCTCCAGCTCCCTCTCCTCTTCCTCCGATACCCGCGGAGGAGCCCCGCACCTCCCCCTCTCCCTCCCCACGCAAAGGAGGTGCTGGATGTGGACTGGAGTGAGGCTGAGGAGGCTCACGCTGGAGAACCCAATTACCATGTTATCATCATTTTAATATCCATATTATCTCACAGAGCAAAGCAGAAGTTGACAACTCTTTAAAACAACAACAACGGTCAAACATGTCAGTTATTCCTTTAAGTTATTTCCATGTTTGTGTATTTAAAGGGACAGTTCACCTTCAGTTGCTGGTCCCCATTGACTAGGGGAAGTCGTGGCCTAATGGTTAGCGAGTCGGACTCGTAACCCAAAGGTTGTAAACTCGTAAACCGGCAGGGATTGTAGGTGGGGGGAGTGAATGTACAGCGCTCTCTCCCACCTTCAATACCACGACTGAGGTGCCCTTGAGCAAGGCACCGAACCCCCAACTGCTCCCCGGGCGCCGCACCAAAAATGGCTGCCCACTGCTCCGGGTGTGTGTTCACGGTGTGTGTGTGTTCACTGCTGTGTGTGTGCACTTTGGATGGGATAAATGCAGAGCACTAATTCCGAGTATGGGTCACCATACTTGGCCACGTGTCACGTCACGTCACACTTGCATAGTGCTTTTTTTTCCCCATACTATGAAAGTCAATGGGGACCAGCAACCGAAGGTGAACTGTCCCTTTAAGAATAGAATGCTAAGATGAGATAAAAAAAATAATTGAATTTTAAAAATGTGTATTTTGCTTTGGAGAAAAGGACTTTATATTTGTGTTATTTTCTACAATATTTTGAAGACAAAGTCGCTACACAGCTAAAATTAATATGGTGACTACCATATAAATTAATAGGATTGGCTGTCCTCTGCTGAAAACCCACAATACATTGGAGAAATTTTATTATCTTCATATTTTTATGATCTCCCTGTGTTATAAAAAGAAAGATGTTTTGTTAAAGGGTTTTTAATAGGGATGTGCATTTTGTTCATTTCAACTGCATGAGTAGTTGAAAGATAAATCAACATTGAGTACTCTGGTGGAGGAAGAACTTTAACAGAATTATACCATATGGCAGTTAAACTGATAGCAGAAACAAATAAACAATGAAATAAGGCTCGAATAATCTTTAAACAATGTTGCAACACTGGAAAATTTGTAGCGTTTCTTTGTAGACTGACTCACACATGGCCATAATTTATCCGGCAGCTCCTAATTAAACAGCTAATCTTGCAATCAGATTAAGAATGACTCTCATGTCTAGAATTTAAATCTTAGTGTTCTGAGCTACAGTCCTTAAGCTAGTTCACTTTTTTTTTTAAGAATGACCAGCAAAAGCCAGATGCTGATGAATATATCTTTAATAATAATGTTTTTGAGCAGCAAATCAGCATATAAGAATGATTTCTTAAGGATCATGTGACTTTGTATACTGGAGTAATGGCTGCAGAAAAATCAGTTTTGCCATCACAGGAATAAATTCAATTTTAAATATATTAAAATAGAACAGTTATTTGACAATATTACAGTTTTTACTGTATTTTCGATCAAATAAATGCAGCCTTAGTGAGCAGAAAATACTTTTTTCAAAACTCTTAATGATTTTTTTTTTTAAAAGAAGTTTAAGACAGCAGCGTTTTATTAGTATTTTATTCAAAATGTACCTGAGAATCCTGACGGTCTGCACAGCCATTAGAAGGATGGGTCTTGGAGCGAAGACCCCAAATGAAATGACGAACGTAAAGTAGTTGGCGGTATATACTGTCCTCCACACTGTCACTCTCCAGGTCCACCTTGAATCCAGCACTCGGCAGCACAATAGGAGGGTGGTTCTCAAAACTATCTAGCAGATCAACTATTGAAAAGACACATAAGCATAATGTACACTAGAATGCACAAAGTCTCTGGAAATAAAATCGACAGTACTCACTTATAGTCCTTTAATGTGTCTACCTGTTCTGTAGATATATGCCTCATCTTCACTGCTTGGTTGCCAGATTGGTAGAGGACCGAGCTCCGCCATGAGCTGGTACTGTGTGAGGATTCTGTGTAGCTGCACAGGCTTCAGAGATGGATGCTCTGCACACAAAGCTGTCCAACTCATCTACAAACAAACACACACACACACACATTGGGTTTCCATGTTTCAAGGGGACATTATGGGGATATAGATGTAATGGTTTTTATACTGTATAAACTGTATTTTCTCCTCCTTACCCTAAATGTACTCCTAAAACTACATCTCCTACAAAACTTTCTCCTATTTTAGATTTTCAAAAAAGATCATTCTGTATGATTTATAAGCTTCCTTCCTTGTCACACACAAACACGAACACAATAAAAATCAAGGTTACAAATGGAGATTTTTTATTTTTTTGGTTTCCCAAATAACCTTTCAGTAATCAGTTCTTAAAAGGGACTAAGTCTCAGTGTTAAGAACCTTTTTTACTCTAAAGAAAGGAAATCCTAAATGTAAGTAGTTAAACTACAGTCAAGCTATCTATTAAAATTGTTGACTACACTACTATAAAATTTACTATCAATTTGTTTTTGATCAATTGTTTTTTAATTATATCTTTTACTTTATTTATAACAAGAAGCTTATATTATCAGTGCAATGTTGAAAGGATTTCTTTTTGAACACATATAATTAACTATAAATAAGACTGTAATCAAAATATGATTTTCTAAATATGACAAAAACACAATTTATATATCTAATTAAAATACATTAGCATAACATTTTGCTAAATCCAAATGAATAAATTATGCATACATTTCTGGACTCATTGATTGATCACTGATACAAACTTATAATTTACACTGATGAAAATTATCTGAAGAACCTGATTTACTATATAAAACAGATATGAAATTTATATGAACTGCATTACCTGTGAAAGCTGTTGTGGGGGTGTGGCAAGGATGCTCACAGCGCTACAGAACTTGGCAAAGAATTTGTGAGCGAGATGACTGTGTCCCGTCCCTTTAGCCCAATCCAGTAGCATCTTGACACTAGCCTGGATCTGCAGGACCCGAGAACGCTGAAACCAGCCACGCACGGGGCCTAAAACACACATTTACACATACAATTGTTATGCAAAGGATGCATATGAAAACACTAAACAAACACTTTTCAGAATCATGGCATACTGTAATACTGGTGATAAAATGAAGATGTTCCAGTGAATAGTCACAACTGTAGTCACGGTTTATTACAGTACTACATGTCAAATTGCGTGAGTGTAAGTGTGGTGTTTGTGTGTAAAACCAGCTCTGATCCTCTGTCTGTTATGACATAAAGAGGATTATGGGTGTCTGGAGAAATAATCTTCACCTGACCACGAGTAATGCACACAAAAACGACATATGTTTCGCACTACCCTATAAAAAAGGAAACTGGTTCTGGTTTTGCAACACGCAATACTGAAAAATAATTTCAAAAACAACTATGGTCATTAAATACATTAGATTTAAACATACACTGCTGTTCAAAAGTTAGGATGCATTAGATTTATCAAAAGTGACAGTAAAGACATTTATAATGTTACATTCAGGGATTGAAACAGGGAACATTCACATTTGTAACCATGCTGATTTTTTATTTAAAACGGCACTCTTCATGTGATATTGATTAACTAGGCCTATATGAAATTATATAAATATATACATTTTCTGCCCCCTTATCTTGAATTATGTGATCATTCTTAATGCATATTAATAGACTGAATCATGCACTGAAAGAACACACTCTAAAATGCCTACGTGCACTAAGTTAATGTAGTCGCTTTTGCGGATGCGTGCACTCTGTAGGTGTTTTGTTTGGTGTTTGCAATATTCTCGATAATATAATGAGTTCAGTATTTGCGCTAAACCTACGCAGATTTGGCTTGCATGAACTTCCCCAAGAAATTAATGAGTGAACATAACTTACAAAAAGTAACCCTCCAAATTGGTTAGTGATTTGACAGTGTTACCCGCCACTGCTGATTTTTACCCGCATCTGTTCTTTTGAATTTTTTTAGTTTCTGAATGAATGAATGCAGCACAACTGGTTTCAACTTTGATAATAATAAGAAATGTTTCTTCAGCACCAAATAGGAATATTAGAATTATTTCTAAAGGATTATGTGTCACTAAATTAAGCTTTGCCATCATATAAATAAATTTCATTTGAAATTATATTCAAACAGAAAATGGTTATTTTAAATTGTAATAATATATCATAATACTACAGTTTTATTGTATTTTTGATCAAATAAATTCACAAATTCACCTTGGTGAACATAACAGACTTCTTCCCAAATAATTGTAATATTTCAATAAAATAAAATATTAAAATAATTTTGCATCGTTTACTAAATTTAAATTTCTCACTAATAAAAATCTCACTTAAAAAAATCTTCCTTAAAGGGGTCATATGATGCGATTTCAATTTTTCCTTTCTCTTTGGAGTGTTACAAGCTCTTGGTGCATAAAGAAGATCAATTACTGAATTAATATTGAAATCATCTTAAAGTTAAGCAAGTGAACAATGACTTGCTATCTTACATCTTTGTAATTCTGATATTTTTGTTTTAGAAGAGCAGTCTGGACATTCTGCTTAATATTTCTTCTCATGTACCATGAAAAAAAATAAATAAAGTAAATATTTATTCCCTAAGAACTGATGGAGAAAGTCCATTGGCTCACAGGTTAGAGTATCTTCAACACTAGAGGGCAGAATAAATACTTTGTTTCAATTCATCAGTTTCCATTCTGATATTTCTTTATTTGTAAGTCTTTCACCCCTTTTTCTTCTGCCTGCAATTGACACACTACCTATGTCCTGTTGTTGCCATAGCAGCATGCTTAATGAAAATATATGACAGTAATATTTGAGTGTGTCTCTTGAGTCTGTGTGTGTGCTACACAGAAATCAAACAGGTAAAAAGATTCTAGAAGCTGAGCTTGAACAAACCTTTATCGATGAGTTGATTGAAGAGTGAGACGTTGGTGAAGAAGAAGAGGTAGGCAAACATTTGACTCTGAATCTCTGAATGGACCTGGTACTGTTGCAGCAGGTCTGATGAAGTCTGAAACACACTCACCACCCTGCGAACCGCCTCTGGCATCACACACACAGCACACACACACACTCCAACAGCCCGCCGGCACTGCTCTGATGCAGACTCCGTCCCAAATGGGTTACAGTCCAACAGCCCGGGCAACACAACGTACAAGGTCTGAAATGTAAAGAACAGCCATTTGTTATAATAACATGAACAACCAGACACCTACAGATACACATTATTTATAGAACTGTCAATTTAATGTATTATCTAACATAGAATGATTAATTCATTAAAAATTGTCCTTATGACACTGATCAAAAATACAGTAAAAAACACAATAATATTGTTAAATATTATTACAATTTAAAATGACAGTTTTCAATTGTAATATATTTAAAATGTAATTCATTTCCTGTGATGGGAAAGCTGCATTTTCAGTCATTACTCCAGTCTTTAGTGTAACATCAGCAACTGCTAAATGCACAACTGTAATATATAGATATATAAATACAGAATTTAGTTTGTCCCTAAAGAATGTAATACATTTTTGCCAAAGTCATATTAAACAGCTAGTTTATCCAAAAATTCAAAACAATTGTCCTCACTTACTCACCCTTATGTCATTCCAAACCTGTATGAATTTATTATTTTTTTTGTCACATTTTCTTTTGTCACTTGATCCTTCAGAAATCATTCGAATAATGGTCAGAATTTATTGAAAAACTTTCTAATACAATAAATAGTTGATATTCCAGGTGTGTATAGATTTGTCATGTCACCCGCATGTATGTATATATATATATATATATATATATATATAATTTTTTTAATGCAAACCCTGCCTTGTGTATAGTTATTGTAAGCCATGTATGTTATAAATAAACAATAAAAAAAATAATTGTAATATGCTGATTTGGTACTCAGAAATATTTCTTATTATTACCAATGTTGAAAAGGGTTGTGCTGCTTCATATATTTGTGGAAACCGTGATATCTTTTTTTAGGATTTGTTCATTAATAGAATGTTTATTTTAATGCAAACTGATCAATTTAATACATACTGAATAATTAAATATTATTTTCTTTCTTTAACAAAGAAAAGAAAAGAAAAGAAAAGAAAAGAAAAGAAAAAATACTTACTGACCCCGAACTTTTGAAAAGTAAATAAAACTACATCAATTGACCTCTACATCCACTGTTTGTAACAAGTATTACATTTTTTACTCATTTGGTACAATAACGTAATGTCCTTTTAATTATCATTTTATTATTCAAAATACTGATATTTGATAAACTGTGATTCATTTAGGAAATTAACTACCATATCATTAAGTAAATGATTACTATTAACTACTAATAAATACTATTAATTACTATTACTATTATTAACTACTACTTTTATGAATAAAAAATTATTCACAGGCTCCAAATAGGGAAGACAATGAGGACATGAGGTGGAGGAGAAGAAGACCTAAAGACATACAAGCAAACCAGCAGCCACACACACATTAAATAATTCATTCCCAGCAGCCCTGGTAACATCTTACAATGGTGGCGCCACACATATAACGTAATACTACCCTTTACCTTAGTGATGTAGTAAACACACTGCTGAAAGGTGTACATGATCACTTCCTCTAGTATGGTCATAGCTTCTTCGTTTGCTGATATTGTTGCTGAGAGGAGAGATTCTTTAGATCCCGCTGCAATCAGGAACATAAAAAAATACAATTAGACCGAATGCAGTATTTTATGTGTCGTTTACGACCTCTAATCCTCCTGTCTATTTAGTGTTTTTAATTTTGTCAGTATTGGGCCCTATAGACCCAGTTCTCAATCCATGCAGAGTGTGTTTCATACCTTTATCATCCATGAGCTCAATAGTCTGCATGTACGCAGGTGATTTCTGCTGGATAAAATACAGTATTTCGATGGCATTGGACATCCAGAAGAAAATGAACTGGAGATCCGGTACTAGGTCCGAGATGCTGAGCAGAGACAGCGAGGCAGGATCTTGACTGTATAACCACACAAAAACACACATTCATTGGTTCGATTCAGTGACAATGCCTTCAGAATTAGTGACGGCCTATTCAGCACCACATGACCTTAGAGTGTCACGCGTTCAAAGTGCACACATGTGCGTATTATAAGGCGGAACATGATACTCACTGCTGAGCTTGCTTCTGTGCCAACTCCTTTGTCTTCTCCTGCAAGCCACAGACACCGACGGCAATTAATGTCATAAAATGTTGAATAGCTTCACGTGGGAGGTATAATACCTTGGTATCGTTTCTACGTTTTCAGACTTTTCGTCCTTGCTCTTTTCTTTGGCTGGTTAATATTAGAGCTGACGGCTGACCTTCTAAAATTGGATTTTAATAATTAATGAGTTTAAAGACAGTCATTAAATGCTTCAGGATAGTTTCATTGGGACTAGGTTAAACGGACGTTCACAAATTACATGATTCAACTAATTTTGTAGTATTTAAATCAACATAGGCGAATGCATTTGTCAACAAAGACAAGGGCATGTGAGGTGACTTGCAGTACTGACCCTCACAGCAGAAAATCAATCACTGGGATTTATCCTCATCATGCTAATGCTTTTGCTGTGCATTATGTAAATAAAAAACACACTTGCACTTGGACCATGCAAAGATGCACTATCTAAAATTTTTTTGAAGTGCAACATTGTAAATCAATCACTGGAAAGTCATGGAGAGACAAAACTTGCTTTGTTTGCCTTTCCATCATTTTCTTCTCCCATACTGAAATACAATCAGTCTCAGTGACATGATATCGACTACTGTGTAACAGTTGGAGGAATTGTGGGAAATGTAGTTTGGATTTAGGTGACAGACCATTGAGTAGGCCAAACGCAGGTATTTTCTGCAAGAAATTAAAATTTTCAAACAATACTTTTCTAAAAGGTAAAGTGCATAATTTCCTAAATAATAAAATCAATTGTTTTATATGGTACAAGCAAATTTAGACATGACAACATTATAATGTACAGTAAAAACTGTTATTCATTTTGAGATTCAAGATTACATTTAACAATATCTTCTTTATTTTATTTAATAATTTAATTACTTTTAAGTGAGCATTAGATGATGGTAAAGGTAACCTAAATATAAAAATATTGTATGATGAATAGAATTTTTGTTTATTTCCCTGAAAAGTACATTATATTGATACCATATTGGATATTTAATTTATTGATATTTATTGGTCTGGGAGCCCTGCACATGACATGCAGACAAAAATATATTTTTATATATATAAATATATACTAATTTAAGAATTAGTTTCCACGGATGAAGAATTTGTTCCCTAGTTTTAGTTAATTGTGGCCATGAATTAAGAATTTTTTTGCTCATTTAAGTTAATCATGGCTATGTTGTATTAAATCAAAACCACTTTTATTTAAATGAAAATCAGAGAACCAATTATAACAAACATGGCCACTATGTACTACAATGGGCAAACAAATGAATAAGTTGTCGAATTCCTAATTTGTGGCCACGATTTAACTAAACGGAGGGAACAAATTAATAAAACAAGGAAACAAATTCCTAATTTATGGGAAGTAATTCTTAAATTGTGGCCACAATAAATAAATTTTATCCTCATGTCATGTGTCATGTCAGATACCAACCAATATGAATCAATTAGCCTACAGTAAATATCCAATATACCAGTATATTGTGCATCCGTACATACTTTTCAGGGAAATAAACCTAAAATTAACTTACTTTTATTTGTCTCTGCACATTAAATTTGTATAGAAGTATTTTAACATGGAAAAAATAACACAAACACAACTAAGCTGTTGATGCGAGTACGAACCCATGCTATGGTCTGAATCCTCTTGGCAATTTTCAGCAATAGTTTACCGAAGCTGCCAGGTGGAAATGTATTTGCTGAGTGGTTGATGCATAGACAAAGCAAATATGCTGGTGTCAGCTTGTGGTCATCTCCGCTCGGCTCAATAAGTGTCAGCACCCGGTTCACCAGCGCATCCTCGTGAGCCCGCTCAAATTCCAGCATGAGCTTTCGTTTCTGTGCAGCTCGTGCAGGAGCCTTAGAGCTGCGCCGAGACACCACTGGTTCATGTAATACGGCCCCACACATACGACATGCGTCCCCTTTCTCAGGCACAGTCCCCGACTCGCTATCGCATAGTCGTGCCAGCGCCCGAAGTCGAGTGAGAGTTTGGGCAGGAAGAGGTTTTGCACTGAGTGGGTCTTTGTACAGAAAGATGTAATGAGCACCAAAGGACAGCAAATCCCCATGACGTAGTGGAGTGGGCCGCTCAATACGCATGAAGTTAACCAGTACATTGCCGTGAGCGACGGGCTCCAGAAGTAATCGCTGGTCCAAGGAAGAGCGCCGTTGCGGTGCACGACGTATTCGGCAGTGAAGTGGAAGCACATCCGGAGATGACAGGCAGATATTTGGCCGTGCTGACGCTGTTTCCTGACCAACTGTGTGTTGCTCTCGATTCAACAGGTAAACCAGGCAATCCTGACAAAACGAAAGAAAAGCAAACAATACAAGACTCAACAATTACTCTAGAAATACAAGACAGAAGCAATAAAAAACCTTTAAAATGGCTTAAAAACATTCTTATGCGACATATCAAATCAAAGTTTACCTTTTTTTCATTTTATGATGTAATACAGTATGCACTATTCAAATGTTTGGGATTGGGGGACAATTTGACGTTTTTAATAAAAGAAGTCTCTTTATGCTCATCGAGGCTGTATTTATTTGTTGAAAAATACTGTAACAACAGTAATATTGTAAAATATTATTACAGTTTAAAATAACTGTTTTCTATTTTATTATATTGTAAAATGTAATTTACTCCTGTGATAGCAAAGCTGAATTTTCAGCAGCCGTTACTATAGTCTTCAGTGATATGATCCTTCAGAAATCATTTTAATATGCTTATTTGGTGCTCAAGAATATGGATATGAATATAAAGAATGGTGCTTCCAAGATAAGTTCAAAAGGACCACATTTATATGAAATACAAAATGTTTAATAACATTATGCCTTCACTTCCACTTTTGATGAATTTAATGCACCCTTGCTGAATACTAATATCTTAAGATAGAGATAGACAGACTGATAGATAGACCGATAGATAGATAGACCGATAGATAGATAGATAGATAGATAGATAGATAGATAGACCGATAGATAGACAGATAGATAGATAGATAGATAGATAGACAGAGGTGATTTTTGCTTATACCTGTTGGTTGTACCCTTGAAGGAGCAGCAAGTGTGGTGATTGGTAGAGAGAGTGTTTAACTCTGCCCCCATCTCGGTCTTTACGGGTCTCAGCGTCTCGTGCCGAGCGTGTTCTGATTGGCCCTGGGAGGGTGGAGTAGTACCGTTTAGGCTCCTCACCAGGCAGACCCACCAAGTTAACGCTGGTTTCACTGAGGCTGCGGCAAAATGAGGAGCCGTGCTGGAGTGTCATTGTTCCTTTAGCACGGTTTCTTTGTAGCTTCCTTGCTTGAGCATTGATACCTGTCGGGGAGAGAAAACCACTTAGGTAATTGTGACTCATTGTCATCAACCAAAAACTAACCATATGGGGTTTAATTGAACAGATGAGCTTAACAAAACATACTGACTCAAAATTGTTTGTTCAAAAAATAAAATACATTTAACCTTTATTTGTGAAGTCTGTTATTAGAAGTTTCCAGTGATCTTAAATCCTGATAATACACACAAGTATATTTAAAGAATTAGAGGACAACAATGCACAAAAAGGAGTGAATGTGGAGGTGAAATGCAAAGTGTAATAAAGATAAACATTTCAGGTTGTATGCCATACTAAGTAACCTAATTTTAAACAAAGCAAATGTATGATATGGAAAATAGTGCACACGTCATACTTACTAATGGTATGGTACATTTGGAGCTTTTTTGTAATATCTAAGCTCACATACCCATTCAATGTCTAGGAAAAAACAGTGTAAACATATTGCTAAAACGTTTTATTTAGTTTGTTCGCAAAAGAAAATCATAAAATTAATACAGATTTGGAATGACATAAGGGTGAGTAAGTGAGGACATTTTCTTGAATTTTTGGATAAACTAGCTGTTTAATATGACCTCTGCAAAAAGATACTAGGCCTACATTCTTTAGGCCCAAACTAAATTCTGAATTTATATATCTATGTATTACAGTTATGCATTTAGCACAAGCTCATGTGACACCAAAGACAGGAGTAATGGCTGAAAATTTGTATCACAGTATCTTTGTATCACAGTAATAATTTATACTCTAAAATCTATTTAAATAAAAAAAACAGTTGTTTTAAATTGTAATAATATTTCACAATATTACTGTTTTACTGTATTTTTTTTATTTAAAAAAATGCAGCCTTGGTGAGACTTCTTTCAAAAACATTAAACATTTTAATAATTCCAAGCTAATTTGGGATTTTATAAATAGAAAATATTAACAAATATATAAATTCAAATATATAGAGGCATGATAAAGTAAGGATAATATTCTTGTCCAATAGGGACATGCAATGAGGGATGTGACTAATAATTGCATAGGGGGTAATAAATGGTGGTATAATGCTGGGTATAGGAAGTCAGCACTTGACTGGTGCATGTAGCAATGCGGTAAATAATGGGTCTGCAAAGTAATGGTATTGTATATGGAGGTGGGGCTGGTGACTGACACCATACCTGAGGACAGTCCCCACCTTTAACAATAGTTGTACAGGGCTGTATCAAACGCCAGCCCCGGGGGGAGCTCCGATGGCATCTACCATGCCCACTTCTACTCAAGGTTGAAGATAGCACAGGGGAGTTTGTGTGAGTCCCTGGGCATGGGTAAACACCACAACAAATACAAATCACCAAAAAAACATGAATATACACACATAATTCTATTCATTCACTCAAGCAAGCAAATTTTACCATTATCCTCTGTTTACATTTTCTTGTGATGCATAGCAGCATAGATGTTGAACCTGAGCTAATATTTAACGCCATCTCCACTCTTAAAAATAAAGGTTCTTCACTGGCATCTTCCCTTTTATCATTCATGGAACACTTCCACTGCACAAAAGCTTCTTCATAGTGGAAAATGTTTCTTTAGAAAAATATTCTTCAAAATGTTCTTCACACTGACTAAAAATGGTTATTTTAAGAACTGTTTACTGAAAGGTTTTTTGGGGAACCAAAATGGTTTCTTCTATGGCATCGCTGTGAAAAATGAAGATTTTTTTGGAATCTTTATTTTTAACAATGTAGCAGTACATGTGATTTTGGCTCTATAATAGATTCTACAATTATTTTTAAAGATACGAGAAGACACGGGTTTGATGTGACAGCAACCATTGGTTATTCAAGAAACTTTTGATATAGGAATGAACTGGAATAGGTCAATTTAATTATCGTTCTACAATATTCTGACATGGTGCTAATGCAGACATAACTGTCAATCCAAACCTGTTATAAAACGTGCATGTGTTGGTAAATACCTCAACACTATCCATAAAGCCCCCAGTAGCATCTGTCACTGAGTAATAAGTGTGTGTGCAGATGGTGTGCTGACTTGCAAATGTAATCCCCCAACCCTTCTTCACCTTTACTCATCTGTGACCTTCATAAACCCTTGATCTAAATGCCCCCACCTTCTCAACCATCGCTGCCTTTTTGATTGACTGTGAAAATCACTAGACACATTGATTTTTGAGAACAGTCCCAACGTGAGGAGCAGCAGTGTCTCTTCCCGTGAAGAAACAGCAGGACACTAAGCCAAGTTTAAGAAGACCACTCTGAACAAACTTAATGACTAAGATCCCCAAATAAGCCTGTGACATTTTCATTAATTAAAATGCAGTCACATGTAGACAAGAACGACAATAAATGTGTATATACAACATGCACCCCATGAGAAATTATGCACCAAATAAAACAGTAGCAAGCTTATGATAATTGGGAAAATTCCCAGGATACCAATAATGCATTACTTGAGCAGATGATTCTTCCAACAAGTAAGATTAACTGGAGCTTCTAGTTACACAAACCAGACGTTTTTAGAGCTAACTGGGTGTAGAGTGACCTTAAAGGACCAATTCACTGTTTTTTTTTTTTGTTTTTTTTAATAAAAGTTGGGTGTCAGTGTGGTAAAAGGCATTTTTGACTACAGAAAACAGAGAAAAGGGGCTGTGGCGAATATAGACAGGAAAACTTCAACACCCATAATGCACTAGGTTTAATCCGGTTGTCTGTGAACAGGAATACAAAAACGTGGAAGTACGATCTGTAGTTTTCACAAAACCCCTAAAACTGAAACTTTCAAAAGTCAGCCAAATGGTGTAAAACATCATGTGGCCGACTGTTGCTTGAAAAGTAAATGGGAATATCTTGGTTTAGGTTACAGAGAAAAAGTACATATGCTGCTAACACTGTAACAACACAAAGCTGGTTGAAAATCAACGATGCAACAATACAAAGCTGTTTGAAAATCGACAAACTAACCTTATAAAGCAATCAAAATTAGGACTCTCAATTTTTAATTTAAAGATAATTCTAAATAGTACTGCATGATCCTAATCCTCCTAATCCTAAATAAATTGTTTTGCATTTTAGAATAATACAAATCTATATAAAAATTCCAATTGAGGATGTCTCCAAAGGAAGGTTTTATCAAAAATAGCACACTTCTAGGGACAAATTTGGCTCCAAAGTACACCTACACTAAGAAACCAACACACACATGCATTCTCTCCACTCCACCAGGAAGAAAAGCAGTTCAACCTGAGGATAAATTATCCTGAGTAATGTGCCTGCTGATATTGATTTAACTTCCAACCTGTGTTTTGGCTCAATGGCCACCCTGTTAAATTTGTAATTTAGTACAACAGCATCCAGGCACAGAAAGAGAGAGATAGAGTGAGAGAGAGTTGCATGGCAGTGTTATGACTAGTCTGCAATAAAAGAGCACAAATAAAAGAGTGAAACTGAGACCTCAATTCAACTACTGGAGGCCGGCCATACTACTGCAGACCCAATCGTGCATTTATCTCTGGCACCTGCTCTGACATCTGTGTGTCGGCATTAGTAAACCTGAGCAGCCCTGAACGTCACAGTGTTGATAGTAGTGATATGTTCAACACAACTCTTATCTCCAGCTATCAGCACTTAAAAAGAGTGATGTGATAGCAGATTTTAAGCTTCTGTTTTGCAAATGTGGGCTACCAAATGTTTAAAAACAAGATTATAATTCAAAATAAGAGAAGTATAGTGTTACATTTTTATTTTAATCCTAACAGTGTGGTTAGTCTGGAAGCTAACGATAAGCTTAATATTGTTTACAACATGGTAATACTACATTATTCCAAACAACTATGGAACCTCAAACTTAAAAAATAATGATTGGAAAGATTGAAAACACACTCAAAGTGTGAACTGATGTCATTTCAAAGATGGTTGCGACTGAAGAGCATCGTACAACATTATGTTCATAGCGTAGATACCTTTTTTGCTGAGTGTAAGCTATTTTTTACTAATGCAAGCATTTTGTGTTCATGATATTTATCTTTGCCATAATTAGCATTATGTGAAAAAAATGTGTGTGATTAACTGGAAAGTATTACGGTCGGAAGTTTCCAATTTCCCACTTCTGACTTATCCATTCATCTGAAATACCCAATAATATTGAACTATTAGAGCTGTCAAAGTTTTAGCGTAAACATTTTCTGAATAAATTTGCCGCATTATAAGAAACACAGGAAAAACAGTATTTTATTTTTATTTTAATCATAACAGTGTGATTGGATTGGAAGCTAACGATTAGCTTAATACTGATCATGACAGTATACTGCGTTCCAGACAAAAATCTGAATTTTATTTATTATATAATTATAATTTACTACATTAAACTACATGTATACTACATGTTGTTAAAATTATTCTAATTTTAAAAATAAATTATAATTGTTACTAGATAATTGTGTACTATAATTGTTCTTTTCATTTAAATAAATTATTTGAATACTAAAACATCTCTAAACATTCCTTAAAACATCACATTTTCAAATAGTTATAATGTTTCTGTCTTGGTCCAGTAATTGTAATATAATGTTTTAATTCAGATGTCTTGAAAGGTAAATACTGAAATTAAGCAAAAACTTTCTTGTGTGCTTCTCCACTCTGCTGTACTGGATTTTCCTGTTTCAGTTCATTAGAAAATACAATCACACAACAAGAACGTCCTCTGCTGAGCATATGTTTCTCAGTGAATGCATTTGTGCATTACCTGCAGTGACTGTGTCCTTCTCTTTGGCTGCCAGTTCCTCGACCTCAGCTCTTCGCCTGAGCTCAAAGCGGCGAGAGTAACCCTCCTTTGGCTTCCAGAGGTCCTGCAAGAGGAGGGGTTTCTCGTTGTTTCCTAGCGCCCGAAGGCACTCAGTCCGCCACCGTCGATCTGGGCCCTCAAACCGGCCAATCACGTCACATAACACATAGCTACAGGCCGAGGCCTTGTTTAGAGAATAGCGCTCAAGCGCCTCTTTGATCAACTCTTGGGCACTGGAACGAGGTGTGGCGAGAACACTTTTGTAGTTAGCGCCGGTGCTGATTTCATCACCAAATATCTTCAGCACACCTGGTGCAGATGATTGGGTGGAAAGCTCAGCTGGATCATCTCGTACCTGCTCAGGTAGGTCGGTCACAGAACGACGATCCCGATAACTTAGTGTCCGGTACAGAACCTGGGTAAAAGTGCGACTCTGACGCTTCAGGCGGTTTTTGGATGGCAGAGACATGCTGGCAGATGAAGAACCGTAGAACATGGTGCCGGAACTCGCATTGGTTAAAAAACTCCTAGAACTGAGAAAACAACAAATTGTAATAACTGACACCAGAGAGCTGACAAGTTGAGTTTTGAACCTTATTTATACATTTACAGTGGTGGCCAAAATTATTAGAACACTGGTATTTTCACCAGCTAAAAAGTGGGTTTAAGTCCGTTATTTCTGTCTTTTGCTTTAGTGTGTCAGTAGGAAATATCAGTTTACATTTCCAAACATTCATTTTGCCATTAATTGTAATAATCCAGTGAGATTTTTGTTTGCACAAGGAGTCTGACAACAGCCAGTGCTCCACACAGAGATCTGATCTGATCATCATCCAGTCTGTCTGGAATAACATGAAGAAACAGAACAAACTGAGACAGACTAAATCCAGAAGAACTGTGGCAACGTCTCAAAGATAACTAAACTAAACTAAACTAAGATGCTTCAAAAGCTTATTGATATGCAATAAGGTAGGCTACAGTAAGCTTGTCATCTAATTTCAACTCTATAATCTAATGTTGGTTTTAGTCAGTGGAACATTGCAGTACTGTGCAACCAGAGATATAGATGAGTTTATTACACACACACACACACACACACACACACACACACACACACACACCTAGAGTCAGAAAGGCAGATAGAAATAGACAGGATGGGCAAGGCTGAATTTTTGGATAAAGCAAACAGGGATGTTGCCAAGTATATTATGGAAAATACAGCTTGATGGAAACTATGAGGAATAGATCTGGGCAGCTATGATACAATCATTCTCAATATTCAATAATCCAAAATTTACATTAGAAAATAATAGTCGCTCATTGCATGATGATTAGAGAGAGATGGGTGATAGATAGATAGATAGATAGATAGATAGATAGATAGATAGATAGATAGATAGATAGCCTGCAGAGATTAGTGTATCCAATGCTGCAGACATGAGAAACACCTAGTGTGTGTGTGTGTGTGTGTGTGTGTGTGTGTGTGTGTGT
>NW_015547625.1:232998-245187 GCF_001515605.1 Sinocyclocheilus anshuiensis
TCTAACAGAGAGCGAGAGAGAGAGAGAGAGAGAGAGAGAGACACTGCATCAGCTAAAATCCCCACTACTCGGCAGTCTGAACGGAGGAGACCATCTGCTCGAGCGTGAAAATACTTCACCGTGCGCTCGTGAAGCCTATTCACAAACTGGATGTAGTTGACATGCTGCCCCTCATTTAAATAATCTATCAGGTACTGCGTACATCTAAAGTGTTCCCTTTCTGCACCCTTCTGTTATGCGCACAATTATTTAAACAAACCGTTTTATGATTCTTAAAGGCACAGGGCATTAAATGTGAATGAATAATTTAACCTATATAAACATTTTACACTGAACTGTAATGTAACTGCGCTTGCATAAGATCAACACTTTTTAACTGACGAAAGTTTCAAACTCAAACTCGAGATAGCAGAATATTTCTTACCTGTCAAGCGCGTTTTATTCCCCGTTTGCTGAAGAGACGCTCATTTATATGCATTAATTTTAAAGAAGCGCGTCGGGCTACTGCGGGTCTCCACTAGCAACGGCGCGAGCCAACAAAGGCACCTGCTCGCGAGTCCTAATCCGCTTGTGCGTTTTAACGGGGCTCCGCCAGCCAAGTCTCAGAGCTCTGATCCCTTACAAGCCGCTCGCTTGACTCCTATTACTGACATTTGCCAGTATTTCTTCTTGCTCATATGTTAATTAGCTCTACGGGCCGGTGGGATACAGTTTAGGTCCGCCCAGTCACTGTCATGGAATGCGACAACGTATACCTGTACAGTAATAGTGAGGCGTCAAACATAAATCAATATTGAAAAATCTATTGGTGGTGTGTTCGGAATGATTTACCTGCTGGTTTTATTTTTCGGCGCTCTTCTTGGGCAGTCGTTGGAGCTGTTTATCCCTTTCCCCCTTCTTTTATTTGCCCTTCTTTTATTTGCCCGTCTCCACTGGCAACACTAGAGTCTGCATGCTTCGGCGTCTGCATTCCCTGAGCCGACTGCAGCCGGAAAAAGCCGAACCGAGAACTCGAAGCTCTCGCGTATTGTTACTCTTGCACTGTAGCGTATAGATGTTTAGACAGGCGAACGGTGTGCCACATGAAAACGAGGCTGTATTTTGACAGACTGTTGAACCTGTCGTAATTTTTATTTTATTTTTTTACTTTGCTTTCGATCAAAATAAAATAAAATAAAATAAAAATAAAATAAAACTTCTAGAAAACGTGACCCGACAGGGACTTTTGAGATGGTCCTCACGGCAGAACACAAGATCCAGGGTGCGTGGTTGGATCCAGATCCAACTCCTCCCACCTTACATATACCTAAACCTACCCGTCTCCACCCCCTGATCCCTAAACCCACCCATCTACACCCCTAAACCTACCAATCTCCACCCCCTAGATGTGGATCCAACCACGCCCCCTGGATCTTGTGTTCTGCAGTGAGGAGCCTCGTTTTCATTCGCTAAAATTAAATTATCCATGCCGGCCAATTATAATAGTATTTCAAATATGTTTTAATACTGTCCAAGATTAATTCAATATTGATGTAACAAACTACTGGTTAGTTTTCTACAACACCTTTCTGAACTTGAAAAAGAAGTGTGCTTAATTGTATATACACACTTAAAACCTTAAAAGCATGTATTTAAATAAATGTAGGCCTACTTGCATATATATAATATAGCCTAATGTTACTGAAATAAGTGCCCACATAAAGGCCACATAAGTGTACTTAAAGAGAGTATAGACCTACACACTTAAAAACACTTTTAAAAAGTGCACTTTGTTGTACATTAAATGTTTTACCTTTAAACCATGTTTAATTAATCTTTTGTCATGTTTTATAGATGTTTATAGAAAAACACAGCCTATTTTGATGTGTTGACTAACATACTGAAGCATATGCAAGTATGTGATTATAATTTAGTTTTATTAAAGGGGTCATATGATGCTGCTAAAAAGAACATTATTTTGTGTATTTGGTGTAATGAAATGTGTTTATGCGGTTTAAAGTTAAAAAAACACATTATTTTCCGCCTTCACGACATGGCTGCAGCGTCAACAATACTACAGCGAGAATAAAAGTTACGCCTTCTTTCTTTGCGTGAACATTTGGGCGGCATTATGCAAATCTTCCCACATAGTGAGGTAGGTATGTGGGGGCGTGTTTGAACGAGCCGTTTTAGGTAGGTGTGGCTGACTCTGAAGTTTTATAAAGAATATCTCTTTGGATTTGAGACTTTAGTCTTTGCAACTTTACAGATCTTCTTTATGCACCAAGAGCTTGTAACACTCTAAAGAGAAAGGAAAAATTGAAATCACATCATATGACCCCTTTAATATTCAATTTAAAGTGGTTATATTTCAAATGTCCTAAACTGCAACTTCAGCATTGCAAATGTGTCATTACAAATAGCATATATTTAAATAGCACATGGCATACAAGTTTAGAAAGCAATGATAGTAAAATATAGGCTATTTTAGTTTACCGTAAATGCTTGCCAGTACATTCAGCAGTAACCATATTTAAACAACAGAATATTTATGAGACAATAGAATTATGAAATTACCTGTAAAGATGTCATGTAAGTGGGTCAAAAAATACTATTAAGTTCACCTAATTGCATATATTGTGGGCGCGGCCATTTGTAAATTCTATGGGTCTGGCTTCCAGTCTCATCTGCGTCCACTCCGTCCAGCTATATTTAGCTGAACAAAACAGTTCGTTTTGCTGCTTGATATTGAAAGTTGGTGTGTCTTATCATATTATTTTAATGTATTATCTTAATTATGAACACACTGGTTTGTAGTGCAAACAGTTTTACCGTTTACTGCACGTTGTTATTCTTCTCCTTAATGAACCGGAAGTCTCACCCATAGGCTTACTTCCGCGTTGAAGAAAAAGGTGGATAGCCTAATACATTTTCATGTAGTTGCAAATAACATGCAATAAACTTACACTATATTCTTTAAATATGTATGATTCTACTCTCTTTGAAAATATGCTCTTCTTTTTACGATGACTTAATGCATCCACTAAAAATACCACACCAGTTGAAAAGTATTGCAAAATTTGAATATACTCTTTGGTGTCACTGTGTGTGTGAAAATGCATAGCCTAGTTCAGCTCTACTGAGCTATATTCAGATGGCTATGATCCATATTTATCTACTCGCTGTTTCTGAAAAAATAAGGAGAGAACACCCATACTCTGAAAGAGAACACTCACATTCAGAACATTCATATGAATTAACTAATCTTAACAGCAGGCCTACTAACTAGCATGCACTTCAATGTTAAATGTAAGATCCACACATCTTTCTGTGGAGTGAGTTAATGTATTTATTTATTAATTTTTTATTACAATTATTTTGGCTATACTATTTGTTTGTTTAATAGAAACAGCAGTTAAAAAGAAGTCCAAACTGTTTTACAATGACAAATTCAACAGTTAAATAATGGATGTTATGCAAATGTTCATAAGGGAGATTGGAAATAGCCATTTAATGTAATTTGGGCACTTTGCTGAAAATATCTTTTAAGAACATGGCAGATCTCTATGAATAATTAAGTGGAGTGGAATGACTAATAGATTTGTAGTTTCCTGAGGGTGTAAAGTTGGCCCTCTACTGGGACATTCGGCAGATCAGAAAGAAGCATACACTCATTTAAATCCCAGGACATTTTGGCTCACACTCAATTGTGAAATGAAATGTTAGTGTTTAAATCTGTACAGGTAGAATGGATTGATCCCTGATATAAAAATGAATAATCCTTAAGCAAATGCCTCTTTCTCTCAAAATGTTGCCATTCTTTCAAAGCCTGTACTGAAAAACAGAAAATGATTACAAGGCTGCAACGACTAAGTAAAACCAAACTAAAACTGCGACATCTGGTGGTGTGGTGGTGGAGCTGCTGGATGAGATATTACAATTATCTATAGCCTACAGATGTTTGTTGATGTTGTAAATTTAATTTCTACTGAATTTTGACATGATCAATTAGAACATATGATTTATGTAAAGGCAGATGAAATGACATTTACATTAAATGTTACCCAAGAAATGTTCAGTCTATTTCAGTAGACAGCAAAGAACATGGATTTTATAGAGAATAATTTGGTTATAATGTGAAAATTGTCCTGCAGCATGACAGTATTGAACACTAACTGTGACTTACAGTAAAAAGTATTATATAAGTACACTTAAATAATGTAATGAATGATCAGTTCAAAAGCGTGTATAACATTACATCAGTGTGCAAGTTTTTTCTTCGCATTTATTGATCAACCACAGACATAGAAAATGCATTGAATGCAGGACACAAATAATGATTCAGAGCGGAGGACGTTTCCTTGATAAAAAAGCATTGGTGTAATATAACATGGTCTTAATACAAATACAAAAACTGGGGCAATACAAACATTGCATCACAAATACCTTCATGTGAAAGGTTCACATTTTTTTATGGAGAGCAAATCAGCAGAATGGCTAACAACACAAAGCCTCGAACTGTTCTGAAACACACCCAAACTAGAAAAGGCACAAATGACATTTACAGTGAGGTCAGGGTTAGCTTTCAAGTGGATTCGGTTTCAATAGAGGATTCAGTCATTTTACTGAATTCATATTTTTAATAACTCATGGACAGGTAGGCAGCCTGATGTATGAAAGCTTGGTGTCAAGTATCATGAACAGACTATGCCAAATTCTACATTATACATTATGTAAGATTTGTCAGGGCAAAACAGCATTAAATTGTACTATAATTTGGTCTTTTTTACAGTGTATTTTCTTTTGGTTTTGAGTCAGAGGTAAACTGTATGCATGTTAAATCCACAATTAATCAAACACCAGCCATCCAGCATTTTCTAGTGACTCAAAAGTAAGAGGAAGGATTTTGTACATTCAGAATGCACCCTTACTTATAGCTAACACAACTCCTCAAGCATAATATCAGTTTCAATAAATTGTGTCATTTTGCTAAATTCGAGGTCAATGGAAAACTAAATGCATTAATCTCAGGCTGAGTGGCAGTGAAAGCTGTATAATGGATGTAAACTTCATATTGCATCAACAAAACCCCAAGTAAAAACATTGTAATAAAGCATAGAACACCAAACAAAGATATTTAAACAGTCAACCATGGCAAAAAATGGAACACTTACAATGCAACAGAATAACGGGAAGTCATCAAATAATTTAGAAACATACATAAACATACAAAAATGTATTACACTTGCAAAACTGAACATTATATGCAACACTTCCATAACACCAAAGATATATCACTTGCTGGGTTAATAAAAGTATCTTTACAGTCTCATGTATCTGCAGAAAATTATATCGTTAATGCAACTCATAGAAAAAAATTACAAGTAAAATAAATCAAAAGTAATTCTGAAACAAAACTGAATTCAAGTTCAAACTGAAACCTTCACAAACAGCCCTTACTATCATCTAAATCCTTAAGGGAGCAAAAATGTACCTGACAGAGTGTTGCAACACTAAAAGCATAAATACATGTTCACTTACTAAGGCGAGGTGTTTCAATAGCATACACATTTCAGCTGAAATTCACTCACTCATCATCAAATAAAACATCTTTATCAAAAATCACTAATGAGATGCTTGCGAAATGTTTAATCTTAACACAGCAAACATCAATATCAACACTATAATGCATTTGTAGCTATAAGTATGTTTGTGTACACTTGGATTACAGCTATTGACCAAACACTTTCTATATTCATAATACATGACATATTTCTTTTAAGATGTAAAGCGATAATAAATACACATTTAGAAAAATTCTGATACAACCAGTAACTGTTAAGAGTTTTATATGATTGTGAAGGCCATACAAATTTAAATACTTGTTTAATAGACTTCAGTTTAGTAGTTTGAGAAGTAAAAACAGCAGACTTCTTGTTTGTGTGTGTGTTAAAATTGACAATATGTGGTTGTGACAACCAACTTGCCCCTGATCTCCTATTAGCCCTGATCAAAAATACAAGTTATCTACAAAGTTCAAGTTCATTTTGAATGTTAAATGGTTATTAAAATATGTATGGCCTAAGGGAGCATAGCACAAATGGAATGCTTAAGAAATTGTGATGGTTCCAGCCAGTGAGACGACAACCCTGAGAGCAAGAGCTTTGGCTGATCAGTCCAATGAACAGATGGCTAATTTACAAACCTTGACCAGTGGTATACAGACCATGAAGCTGAGATTTGATCACAATTATTATCACAAGATGCGCTAAATGTGTATTATAGTTAATGCAAAAGTGAAAAGTCTGTCATCATTTACACCCTCATGTCGTTCCAAACCTGTATGATTTTCTTTCTTTCACAGAACATGAAAGGAGGTATACAACATTTATAGTACTTTATTGTTGTATTTTGTTATTTGTGAAGCTGGACAGTCCCAGTTCCAAAAAGTATGGAAGCTTGTTTCCACCAAGGGATGGATGGATGGATGGATGGATGGATGGATGAATGAATGAATGAATAAATAAATAAAATTAATTGTGACTACTTATCTCACAATTCAATTTTTTCCTCACAATTCTGAGAAAACAGTCATAATTGCAAGATATAAATTCACAATTGTGAGAAAAAAGTTGCAATTGCGATAAATAGAATTGCAAGATGTAAACTCAGAATTCATAGAGAAAAGTTATAATTTCAAAATATAAACTCAGAATTGCAAGGGGAAAGTCACAATTCTAAGTTTACATCTTAGAATTCTGAGTTTTCTTTTTTCTCATAATTTCAAGAGAATAAGTCCAAATTGTGTTGATGTCATGTTAAATTTCTCCAAACCTGTTTCAATCTACATCTTGGATAGATTGAGAGTGAGTACATTTTCAGCAGATTTTAATTTTTGTATGAACTAATCCTTTAATGCACTTGTCAAAAGAACAAAAGCAGTCAAAAGTCATTATAATAACAAACAATTTGTATTCAAAATACTATTTAACTTACAATCTGCAAAGCAGTGGAAAAAGTGGTCTTCAGAATCAATCATACATGTGAATTGAGCAAATAGTTCTAACTGGCTCAGAGAAAGACAGGAATCATGTCTTTATGGCAGTTTTTCTGCTTACAATACAAGACTTCTTCACCTTGCAAATGGTCGTCGAAAGAAAAAAAAAATCTATTAAAAGCACATATCATATTTTGTGGAAAAATGTGAGGTGCCAGTGCAAAAAAAGACACTAGTTTTGGAATCAGCACCTCAAAATTAGAAAGAAACGTATTTGATTTCATTCAACAAATATGATGCAGGGTACTGTAATCAACAAATTAGAAAAAAATCAATGCTATTTCTTACAAAAATCTAATGTTGCAAATCTAGAACTTAGAAATTAACACTCTTAATCATTATTAATGATTATCTTAATACTCTTAACACATGTATACCTTTCATGGAAGAAGAACACATAGGCAGTTCCTCCAGAGGCCATCACCCAGACCACCCAACGCATATGGGCAGCCCATGGACCAAGATCCCGCAGCGTCAGCCTGCCATAAATACATTAGATTCTTAATTAAAGGTATTCTGAACATCAAACTATCTGTGAAAGTCTCACCGTTTAATTTTCAGGATATATAAATGCTCATGATATAAATCCTAAATGCACTGTACAGTATGTCAATTTGGATAAAGAAGTTTGTCAAATAAAGAAATAAAAGTATAATTGACATTTATAACTCAAAGCTATGCAACTGTGTATCAAGTAGGACAAGTTAAAATGACTAAAACCCAAAGCAACGAAAACGCTGTTTATTTAACTAAATATGTGGGAATTGTTTTAAACTGTATCAGTTTAACATTGTTCAGAAAATTATCTACATTTCTGAAAACACTGGTTTGGCTTGACATCATATTTGAAATCAAATCTAAATACACTGTTGTAAGTTTAAGCAGCAAATAGTTTTTTACAACATTATTGGTGATCCAACATTTTTCTGTGGAATCAGAATCTTTGGCACCATCAGTATTTTAGCTAAAATCTCCCCATTCACACATCTTAGTGGAAACAAACTGAAAAATATTGGCATGAACCCTCGGTCACGTATAAACCCTTGGTCTTTACATTGTTATCCATCTCCCCACCCGGAACTCAGTGTTAATTTATGAAAGCTAAACACAAATCCATTAATCCCCAATGCAGACTAAAAACCAATTTCTCAAATTGCTGCAAAAACATCATTCACTCTCGACATGTGCTCACCAAGGTGTGTAGGACGCTGCAATGAAGAAATAGATCACCATCCTGTCGCACATGTGGAAACAGTGCTCAACCGATCTAAAAAGTAAAGTAACAGATATTAGATTTAACTTCTCCAGTTCATCTGTAAATAAATACGAAGCTGGATTATCATTTAGGCCTGAAAGATGATGAGATTGCAAGTACACTTACAGCTACACAAGCTTCATTTCAAGAAATTAAACAAAACATACACTTGCAACTCGTTAGACAGATATTCATGTTCAGGTTCACAGTACACAAACTGAAAATGAACTATTCAAAAACCTCAAAAAGCTTTAGGTCATACTCTTACCGGAGATGAGACTTTTTCCAGGAGATAGTATGGAAAACTGTGGATATGATGAAAAGGCTTGATAGGCCTGCCCCATAGAGCCATGCTGAAATCTCCTCCCAGTGGTCATCAGATAAGAGGTACAACAAGATCCCACCCACAATGCTGGGAATGATCCAGAGCTGAGAATAAAATACAGTCACAGATCATGATCACCAGTGTGAACTGTAGAGGAAATAATTTCAAAATAATTATATATACATAATTATCATTAAAGGAATAGCTCACCTAAAAATGAAAATTTGCTTAAAATGTACTAACCCTCAGGCCATCAAAAATGTAGATGAGTAGGGTTGAAAAGGGGCAGAAAATTTCTGTAAAAAAAAAAAAAATGTTTTTTAAATAAAGTTCCAAATTTCCCCCCAAAATCCTGGAAACTCCAAAAATTCTAGAAAGTTTCCAGAAATTTACCAAAAATTTCCAGAGGATTTCTGCTTCTTTGCAACCATGTAGATAAGTTGTTTCTTCATCGGAACAGATTTGGAGAAAATGTAGCATTCCATCACTTGCTCACCAATGGATACTCTGCAGTGAATGGGTGCCGTCAGAATGAGTCCAAACAGCTAATAGAAACATCACAATAATCCACAAGTAATCCACACCACTCCAGTTAATAATGCCTTTAAGTGAAAAGCTGTGTTCATAAGAAACAAATCCATCAAGACGTTTAAATTTTAAATCTTTGCTTCAGTCCAAAATATGAGTCCATAATCCTGTTGTCCTCTCACATCATAATCCACCAACATATTTGTATAGAACTGTTTTGGACTGTTTGCACTAATAAATAGTGCTTGATCTGAGCATATTTCTCTCCTGTATTTTGGCCAGAAGCAACAGTTTGAAGTTAAAAACGTCTTGATGCTGGATTTGTTTCTTACAAACACACAGCTTTTCATTTCACATTGAGACATTGATTGATGGACTGGTGTTGTGTGGATTACTTATTGTGATGTTGTCTTCTGATGGCACCCATTCACTGCAGAGATCCATTGGTGAGCAAGTGATGTAATGCTACATTTTTCCAAATCTGTTCATTTGAAGAAACAAACTCATCTTCACTTTGGATGGCCTGAGGGTGAGTAAATTTTCATTTTTGTGTGAATGATTCCTTTAAGACTGTAAACACACAACTCACCGCATGCGTGGCACAGTTAGCAGCGTGCTCATATTCTGTTGGCTGATATCTCTTATTAGATGGTGCACGATTGTTCATAAATCTAAAAAATAAAAAAAGAGCTAGAAAGTACAGGATGAAGTAATGCTAACTACAAACTAAAAAAGTAATGCATAACTTACTATTTAGTTTAATACTAACTTAAGTGTTGCTCCTGAAATGAATGAATGTTGTTTAACTAAATCAGTTATTTTAAATTGGTCATTTCAATAAAATCTTTCTAATAAATTCTAAAGTTCCCAAGGGCTTGATGTACATATTCAACAGATGTATGAAAACAAAAAAACTGCCTTTTTCAATTAAATGTATGCATTATTGTATTATTGTATGTATTGTTTTATTGTAATTGCTAATGAGTTAGTCACCATGTAGGTCAAATGATCATGTGACTGACAATAACTTTTGCTGTTTGCTGGCAGAGGCTAATAATCATAGAGAACCACAGCAAAGGAGTCTTTCATCCTTACACACATCTCTGCACAGCGCTGATGTCACTGTTGTCATGGAAACATACTAGACTGTGATGAAAAGGGAATGAGGCTGTGTGTGGTTTCTTTTTCTTCTTCTTTTGTACCACAAAGTGACACCTTGAATTCAGGACCACTATTTTACATTACAGTTTTTATGCCAAATAGAGAAACTCCAGTATAATAAACCTAGACATTCCTAGAAATGTGATGCAATTATGGACAATTCAGTTGTAGCAATGTATTACAAATAACTTCACTTTAATTAGTAGAATGATTAGTACATAATGTTCCTAAATGTCAGTCTCACATGTTCATGTTTAGAAGGGTTGAATACTAAAAAGAGATTGGAGTAGCTATTTGCCAAAAAAAAAAGAAAAAAAGAATAACAGTAGTTGTGAGCATACAGCAGCATGATGATGTTAAACAATATAGACTGAAATCTGCAATTAGGTCAGACAGAACTGATTTGACTTTTAGTATGGTCGTTTCTCTTAATGACCACATCTAGTTCAACACATAACACACACATCTGTCCTAATTTCTATTGTTAGTAACCCAAATAACATGGCCTAAATTTGTTCTAGTATTAAATTTACTGGTCACTCAGTCAACATTTGCTGAAACTCATGCACCCCACAAAAAGACAATTGAGTTCATCTTTTAATGATGTTGGCTTAATGTTTTGTGACAATCACTTGTGGAATTGCTAGAACAAGATGATGTCTAAATGAATTTAATCCAAATTTATATATATATATATATACAAAGTACTCAACTCTATTACTTGAGTGAAAGTACAGATACTGCTGGTCAAATATTACTCCATTACAAGTAAAAGTTGTAAAGACAGATTTTTACTTAAGTAAAAGTACAGAAGTACTTGCTTTTAAAAGTACTTAAGTACCAAAAGTAAATTTCCTTTTTTTATGTAAATGCCCTGTTTTATTGTTGTACGTAATACTTGCAATACTTCTGATGCAACTTAGAATACATTACACCTACTAGCTTGTAGTATCTTTGGAATAAAGAGCTTTTAGAATGTTAAAAACCTATGGGGGAAAAAATTAACACCCCTACCCACCCCCACAAAAGCAGGATGGTAGTGATCTCACACAGCTCTGACAGTGTGTGTGCACACATCTATGTGTAGTGTTATTCCTGTGTTATAACTGTGTTATTACTGTATTATTACTCTGTTATTCCTGTGTTATTACTGTGTTATTCCTGTGTTAGTAGTGTGTTATTCCTGTTATTCCTGTGTTATTCCTGTTATGCCTGTGTTATTCCTGTGTTTATTACTGTGTTATTCCTGTGTTATTGCTGTGTTATTGCTGTGTTATTCCTGTGTTATTTCTGTGTTATTACTGCATTATTACTGTGTTATTACTGTGTTATTCCTGTTTTATTAGGGAATTATTCCTGTGTTATTACTGTTATTTCTGCTATTACTGAGTTATACCTGTGTTATTTCTGTGTTATTACTTTGTTAATCCTGTGAGATTTCTGAGTTATTACTGTGTCATTCCTACGTTATTTGTTATTCCTGTGTTATTAATGTGTTATTACTGTGTTATTAATGTGTTATTCCCGTTTTATTACTGTGTTATTACTGCATTGTTACTGTTTTATTTCTGAGTTATTACTGCGTTATTACTGCGCTATTACTGTGTAGATTACTGTGTTATTAATGTGTTATTCCTGTTTTATTACTGTTATTCCTGTGTTATTTCTGTTATTACTGTGTTATTCCTGTTATTACTGTGTTATTCCTGTTATTTCTGTTTTTCTGTTATTACTGTGTTTTCCTGTGTTATTAATGTGTTATTCCTGTGTTATTTCTGTTATTACTGATTTATTCCTGAGTTATTTCTGTTTTATTTCTGTGTTATTCCTGTGTTATTACTGCGTTATTACTGTGTTATTACTGAGTTAATCCTGTGTTATTAC
>NW_015547625.1:245467-266908 GCF_001515605.1 Sinocyclocheilus anshuiensis
TTCATGTGTTATTCCTGTGTTATTACTGTGTTATCTGTGTTATTTCTGTGTGTTATTACTGCGTTATTAGTGTTATTACTGAGTTAATCCTGTGTTAGTCCTGTATTATTTCTGTGTTATTAATGTGTTATTTCCGAGTAATTTTTATTATTACTGTGTTATTCCTGTGTTATTCCTGTGTTATTACTGAATTATTTCTGTGTTATTACTGTGTTATTACTTTGTTATTCCTGTGTTATTACTGTGTTAATTGATGTGTTAATTCTGTTATTCCTGTGTTATTACTTTGTTATTCCTGTTATTTCTGTTGTCACTGTGTTATTCCTGTGTTACTTCTGTTTTATTACTGTGTTATTAATGTGTTCCCGAGTAAGTTCTATTATTACTGTTATTCCTGTGTTATTACTGCTTTATTACTGTTATTACTGGGTTAATCCTGTGTTATTACTGTGTTATTCCTTTGTTATATCTGTGTTATTAAAGTGTTATTCCCAAATATCTATAAAATATCAAAACAATCTGATTCACTCTTACAGTTCTCCGTTTTAAATATTAATATTTTAAAGCTTAACTCAAATAATAATAATTTGGACAGTTCTTCACGTTTTCCCCTCAAGAATGTCAGCCTTTCAATTAGATTTTGTCTTGTTTGTATAACACCACCCAGACATTTCTATTATAAGCTCAAAAGAAAAGAAAAAAAAAGTCAAAAGCACCTTTTACCTTTTTTTTTGACTTAAGTCACGTCGTCAAGCCATAAAAACATTGAGCCTAAACGATGTTAACTTGAAACCATAAGAGCCAGTCCAGCATCACTCAAAATGCGTCTCTTCCCATTACCACATCCTCACGAAGCCAGGAATAATGAACCGAGCTGATCCAGATGCCAGCTGCTCGTACACGGTGAATCCCTGAGAGTTTGATCTCTTGTGATCCCGGTTTACGTTTATGGTCGAATCTGAACAATAAGTCACAACTGTTCGTTAAAAAACATTAAAACTCTCGTCTTTTTCTACCACTCCCTCAAACATCAGACAACACGCAAATCTGTTCAGGGAACGTCGCGGTTTTTTTTTTTATTGATGATCCACGACGCTTGTTTATAGGAAATTACCATGGTATAAACATAACGCGACTTCCCAGAATCGGCACGTATACGTTTAACGACAAAGATTTACATTTTCGTGCAAACACTGCACGCATCATTTAACCTCTTTGTTGCGCGTCACCACAAAAGACAGCTCTAGACCAAAAAAAAAAAAAAAAAAAAAAAAAAAAAAAAAAAAGAACTGTCGCTAAATAAATTTCACATTTCATCTCCGACGACAGCACATTTACTCACCTTACAAGTTCCATTTAAACGCGTAACGTTAACTCCAACGGTTGCTTGTGTAGATGAAAACGTAGTTCAGAGCTCGTCTTCCAGATACACACTAATCTACAAAACAATCGCTCTTAAATATCATTCGGGTGATGAACTATACAACTGAGCGAGCATTATGAGCAGTAATCCGGAAGTAGAGAACAAGTAACGGTCTCAGGACTCCGGTCTTCCTGCCGGCAGAAACGAGTGGATCATCCGTGTAGGATGCTGGGTTTATACAATGTATTGTCTATTAGATCAGTGCATTCACTCAGATATTGGACGCATGCCATATGTTCTAGCATTTGCTAGCAAAGTTTTTTTTTTTTTATTTAAATAAGACTCATAATGGTATAGACACCATTTATCGATGTGCATTATTTTATGTTAAGACATCAAACCTACAAGGAGACCACCACAATACAGATTAATGAAACTAACCACTCTAGTATCTCTTAAATTATAGTTACCAGATAACTATACACAACACAAATTAAGGTTTTGTTCACATTTTTATTAAGACATTTATCCATACATCTAAAAAGCACATACAAAATTCTGTAACACTATATTCAGTGTTTTAAAATTACATTTGCACATTAGTAACACGCAGAAGAGCACTTTCCAAACTGTATACCACCAAATGGACTTGGTCTTCTTACATCTGCAAATAAAAAAATAACCAAGATATAAAAGGTGCACCATATCAAAGCATACATCTAGGCTTCTCATTACTCCAGTCTTTGTACGAATCTATGCCATTATAAATGCAATTCATTACAACCACCACATGCTAAAAACAATAGTCACTAACAGGGTATCATATATACACAAGATTATTGGACTGAAACGAACCACAAAGAAAAAAAGAAAAAAAAGGGGTAGAAAATGAAAGGGTCTCACCTCTTACGAAGCCACACCATCTAACACTCTTACCATCGGTGAAAGCTGATAGAAACACAAAGGAACATTAGTAACAAGCATCGTACCTTAAAGGGGCACTTGCAACAGAACAGCAATGCATTTTATGGACGACCGTTTGGTGAACCTAGGAAAGGAGGTAATTCTGACTTCGCTATGACAATCTGGCGCTTCTGAATCAGCTACTGTTTTGTTATTAGTTTAAGTATTTGCTATTGACTGTTCAAATGCGGAGTTTTCCGCATTGTGTGTGTGCGCGCGAGAGCGCGAGAGAGAGAGAGCGAGAGCGAGGGGTCACATCACAGTGGAGTCAGCAGTCTTAACCGTGGCTTGTGTACTGCAAACACATACCAGCTTCATCACTGCGTCTGTCACGCGACTCTGTTCCCCTTTCGGGCTCCGTCTTTACATTTATTTTGAAAGCTGAAGCTCGCGATTATGGTAAGGGGCGTTACATTTCCGACGAGTGCTTGCGGTGTTCGGCCAATCACAATGCACTGGGTCAGCTGGCCAATCAGAGCAGACTGCACTTGTCGGAAGGAGGGACTTTGTAGAAAACGAAGCTTTTGAGAGAGGCGGGGCATAGAGGACCTACAATAATGTACAGTATTTGAAAAATAATGTGTTTTTTGAACATTAAAGCGTCAACATTCTGTTACACCAAATACACAAAATAATGATCTTTAAAAAAAACATTATATGACCCCTTTAAATGCCACACACCACAAGTCAAAGTTTCCACATTTTGACCAATAAATTTCCATGTATATTGTAGCAAGTTGCTAAGTGGGATTCAATTTCACACAAAATGGGGCGGGGCTTATTCACGTTTGTATATCATATGGTAGCCTAATTCAAGTTATAGAACCACATTAGTATACACAATAATGGGCCTGGATCCATCTAGGCTAACAAGACTAAACTCTACAAATTTCCAAAATCTCTAACATGGTGAAAAAGGGATATATATATTGTACCATACTCACAAAAACCACATTTGTCAAGCAAAAGAGCCTCAGACTAGAATTTATAATCAGCTGCTGTAATACAGCGTTCATACGAGGTGTCAGAAAAGTATTAGAAGTCATCAGCGGCTCCAACTCGGTCACATTTATTCAAGACCAAGTGTGTGGACCAAGCTTAATTCACTTACCACTAACTTAACCCTTCGTTGCGTTCATTACGATTTATAATCGATGCATCAAACGCAGATGTTCAACAGCCTAAAACGCCTATCTCGCGAATCATCCGAGGCCACGTGCTTCATCAGTCCCATCACGAGGCAGACTGGAAACTCTACAACCAGAATATAGAGAAGTTTAACATGCAGTTCATGAGTAAACCCAACTCAAGCATCTCAAACGAAAATCTAGTTCAACGAAATCACACGCAACGAAGACCTTAAATTTAGACATCATTACTCAATCTTTAGTGATGGTCTTAAATCATTATCATTGCCTTATTAAGAGAGCGTTGAGGTACTAAACTGACAGCGAAAGAAGAGTACTTACATGATTGCAATCACAAAGCAACTTTCTGAAGAGGACATGTTGCACTGCAACATTCTCACCACACAAAAGTTCGCTGAATAAAGACGAAGGATTGACTTTATGCCACGGTTTTTATAAGAAGTCTTATTTGTGCCCTCCACTAGCGTATCAAAGATGCGTTCAAAGCTCTTGTATTCCCTCTGCTGGTTGGCTTGAGTCTTTGCATAAAATACAGACATTGACCCCAAAATAACAAGTATCCAATAACAAGTTATTTTTATTAGTTTTTCTCAGTCGCTTTGGTGCATTTCTCAAATCAGAAATTAAATTCTCAAAACTACTTGTACAACCTCCTAGGTGCAGTGCTGTGAGTGCTCTAGAGCAGTGTTTGGAGACGCTCCTCCATACAGTGCTGCTTCATGCTGCTCCAGGTGACCCCCTGCAGTGTTTGTGCGGCTCAGAGTCTCAGATAGCAGAGATAGGTGCAGTGCTGTGAGTGCTCTAGAGTAGTGTTTGGAGACGCTCCTCCATACAGTGCTGCTTCATGCTGCTCCTGTGTGTGTGTGTGTGTGTGTGTGTGTGTGTGTGTGTGTTTCAGTCTAACATAAAACCAGAATAATGTATCTGTGAAGAAGAAGAAAGAAGTGAAAGTCAAGAACTTGAAATTGCTGTAGTCGTGCCACTGTCAATACGGTAGTGAGACCTTCAACATTTAATGTCACATTTGATTCAGCACATTATGTAAGTTATTCTTAAAGACATTTATGCATTTAAATGAGTGTTAGTCTGCTCCACCTGAATGGAAGTGTTTCAAGATGATGAAAAGACAAATAAAATACAACAACAATGGAGAGTTTTTGTTCTAATATTTCATGGCTGTTTGACATATTCTTGCCTGGTCAAACTTATCCAATGTTGTTTCTTTTGATTGTGATCCTCCCCATTGTTTATCTTCCTTTTTTATCTGTATGATAAAGCACCAATGTTATGTAAATTCAACAGAGAGGCAATAAATATAAGGAGAATTGCTATGTGTAACACCCCTGTGGACTGTTTGTTGTGGTTTCTTCCCTTTGTGTTGGTTTAGCCCGTCTAATCATTAGTTAATCACCGTCATTGTGCTCACCTGTCTGCCTCTAATTATTCACCCCATATTAGTTCCTGTCTGTCTGAGCATTGGTGTCGGTTATTGTTAATGTTACCCCGAGTGTGTGTCCCACCTACCTGAACCTGCCTTGTTGTGTCTACAATAAATGTCATTATTGGAATCCTTGTCGTCCTCGTCGTCCTGCCTGCCTCCACACACCCGTTTCCGTGACACTATGTGTTCTTCTTATGTTCTTCCGTCTCTTAGTGTGGCACCAGTAATAATCAGATGGTGATTTATTTAGCTTCGGGCATGCAAACTTTCATTTTCACTTTTAAACATGTTATCTGATAATATCCTATTTACAAGGCACCAAAGGAGGTAACTGAGATGTGTTTTTTTTTTTTTAGAAATATCAAATAACCTGGAATAAATACATAAATGCATAAACATTAAAATGTTAATTTCTCTGAATTGGTACATTGTGAAATAGCTAGAGAAACAAATGTCTTGATTCTCCCCTCGAGACTCTAAATCCCTTAAGATCACTTAGGAATATTAAAAATGTTGTACAAGCAATCTGTATTGTGGCATGACTTGTCTGGAGTGCTGAATTACAGAATGTGCAAACCAGTCCATATGAGCTCTTTTAAATGCTTGAGGCACCTCTACTATAGGTGTGTGATTCAAAAGATGATATCATTGGCTGCTTCACAAGTCATGCTTTTTGGGTCATTCAACAGCCAGGAGAATGGGACTGAGTACAGGTGGCCCAGAGGTTTTGGGGGGCCTACTACATTACTCCCTAAGAGTCACTGCCATTTTAACCGAATACATGATAAAACATCTAGGTTATTAAAGAAATGTTAGCACTATTTTGTGTGAAAAAAAAAACATCCTGACCAGCAATATAGCATATAATGGCACACTGCAACCACTTTTTGTGGTATATGGATCTGCAATGTTTATGGAGAATAAAACAACATGGTTAACTTAATGTGATTTTTGTTAGATAAATTTGGATATTATTTGTGGAAGAAAACTGTAAATATTCTATAACTAATTATTAATCATTTGCTTATGCATATTCCAAACTACCTCAAACAAAAGTTTAATAACATTCCTTAATATGATTCAAACCAAAATATAAATGGCCGTTTAAAAAAAAAAAAAAAAAAAAAAAAAAATGCATGACCAAACTGTCGGATGCCACTGTGGTTATATTCATAACAATTTATTTATAATAATTCCACATATTCGCAATGGTTTTTACATGGAAGAGGTCTTTGATGATATTTTTTTTCATCAGGGTCAAACAAACACATTTGCCATCTGAAGGTTTACACAAAATTACAACTGATTATTACACAGTTTTACACTGTAAACGATTTCATACTCCAACATCTATTCCATTGACTTTGCAGGGTCATAATCAAGGACAACATTGTCATGATTGTCGGAAAATGTTCAGTTCCGTTGTATCCCAGATGGCTGGTTTTAAAGTATCACTTATAAAGCTAAAATTAATAACATGGTGCATGGATAAAAAATATTGCTCTGTAGTCTTATACATCTTGTGATGACATAGTTTTATATTATCTAATTTTAGCCACTTGTACAGAATATGCAACTTCTCCTGTCAGCAAGCCTTTTTTTGTTTGCACGACAAAACAGGAATAATTGCACTGTCCAAGAGATTAACACACACTCAGCCCTTACAAAAAAAGTACTGTGGTGGTACTAAGGTATCAGATGGTAATACAACAGTACTGTATGATTACCATATACATGTACTGTAGAATTAACATGATCATCCAAGCTACTTCAAAAATACCATGGTACCATGTCCAAAAACATGGCACATTTTTTGTAAAAGAAAACAAACATATAGTCTCTTTCCCAAAACTATAAACATACACTTCCTAATTCTCTCACTCTCAAATTGACCTCCCCTCCAAACACACACACATAAACACTTATTAGAGCACATTAGGAATGAGCAGGTGTCTGTAGCATTCCATATTGATGCATTCCATACTCTAGACTATCAATGATAACTATAACCTATATGTCATATATACACTACTCTTTCCAGCATCTTATTCTGAATTCTGTCTATATCTATGTATTATACCATGGGCAGGGTGGGATTTGTCAATGCAAGAACTACACTACACAGTCAAACATTCACACACACTGACAACAACAACAACAACAACAACAGCAACAACAATAATAACATACATAAAGATTACAATATACCTTTTCAAGTCCAAAGCTTTTCTTCATTATACTTCAAGGGAACAAAGAAATCTTGCACAAAATAGTCCAAAAAAGTCTGAATATCTTCAGGGTCATAAATAGGGTTGTGCTCTTCATATATTTAGTCCAAACCAAGTGTTTAGTACATTTTCCAGCTGAAGACCACAAGGTGAAATTCAAAGTTCCCCTTTACAATGTGGACAAGCTCTCAGCAGAGATGTGGAAAAGAACAACACAGCTTCCTAACATCATATAAGAGAAAACGACTTACCTTTACTGCTCTTACCACTGCCATCAAGAGAAATATTCATCGATATTCAACTCTCACCCAACATGTAGTGCACACATATACACACACTCATACATACTAGCATTTCTCTGCTTAAATAATATCTAGAAAGCTTGTCACATAGTTTCTCTTAATTTTGTGCTTATCTCTGGAAGCAGCATGACAGCAGGTCAGGATACATACTTGCAGTACCTACTCTGGCCACTAGAGGAAAGGCTGGTGGAGAATGAAAGGGTTTGAGAAAAACATTAGTCAACAATTAGGCTTTTTCTTAGAGATGCTCAGTTGTAGTTTGACTTTTAAACATGTCGGAATGGAAGAGATTCATTTGCCCTATTGAGTTTCCAATCCTGCTGAGATGGCATCCTGGTGGTCCTCACTGAGAAACTTCAAGAAGCTTAAGTGTGTCACACTCCCTATGGAATCTGGTTTACCTTTGGGCTTTTAATCTAACATGGCCTCCAACTGATCCGCAAGATCATCAAACATGCTGCCAATGTCATCGAGAATGTTGACTGTGCTCTTGTTGTCCACAATGGAGCTGAAGAGGAAAAGAAAGAGAAACTAGAGTAAACAGAATGGAAGAGATTTCAACAAGTAACATCATCAGAAGAAAGATGATTTGAAGAAAATTATTTGTTTAGTGTTTGTACCTGTCATCCTTCTTAATCTTCTCCTCCACTACTTCCAGAGCAGCAGCCAGGGATGCACTGGTCTCCTCCAGTCTGAGTTGTACCATGTCCCCCACAGCAGAGCCCCCTGTTTCAGCAACCTTCAGTAACCCTTGGCTTTCCACCTCTGTCTTTCCTTCTCCATCTTGTGGTTCACCCTCTACTGGTGTCTGTCTGGCTACACCTACCTTCCTCCTTCTCATTACCACCGGTCCTGCTCCCTCCCCTGTATCTGAAATCAGGCCTTGTTCACCTTGAAACATTTGATCCACCTGGATCAGACCTGTCCTTTCCATTCTAGCAATTCCAACTTCCTCTATTCTTTCTTGCCTCCTACCATCATCTTCCTCTCTTTGTTTCTCTACTTCTCTTAGCTTCTTTTGCACATCCATTCCAGGCAGTTCTACTTCCAGAGGGCTTGGGATGTCCACTGAGAGACCAGCCATGGAAGACCTCGGGGGCTTCACTGGAGCTGATCCTGAACCTGGTGTAGAAGGTGTTTGTGGGGTTTGGGGTGTCTGAGGAGTCTGTGGGCTCTGAGCTGGAGACGTTGCTGCACGTGGGGAAAGCATGCTCCCATCCATTGGTTTTGGGGTGACTGGGCTCAAAGTCTGTGGTGGATGCTCCAGTTGCTCAGATGGAGCTTGGCTGAAGGAGGCACTGGATGGACTGAGAACATCTGCCTGAGGAGAGCCAAGAGTTCCGATTGTATGGATTGGTTTGATTTTTACCGGTTTGGGCAGTGTAGGAGGCAGACTTGGCTTGGGAGATACTGGAGGTGGGACTTTCTTAACCTCCACTATATAGAAACAAACAAAAAAAACAAAATATAAAACTTGTCCAAATCATTTCATAAAAGTCTTTTTACTACATTAACCATAAATCAGGAAGGTGTCTATTGCTATCTGGCTATTTAAATGCGAGATACAAGCTAAGCAGAGATCTGGTTTCCTTGAGCAACTATAAAGAAATACCCAGGAACTTCATGCATGGATGAATTTCTATTTTTGCTTGTTAGACTGGTTTATACTTACTTGCTAGTTTGCTACAGACGAACCAGTCTGCAGGACAAAGAGTGAGGAAAAAATGAGAAAATTAATGATCTATTAGATTGCATTGTTACCTGGGCTATGTTGACCTTCTGGTCCAGGTAAGGGAACCCTCCTTGTAGGAGTTGGGGGATCTGGTTTTCGAAGGGCCATTCCTGGTTTAGGTGAAACTAGGGGTTTTAGTATTTGTCTGGGAAGAGAGCCAAAGCCATCATGATGCAGTTCTTCCTCCCTACCACCATCTCCAACACAAGCTTCTGATACAGGCCTTCTCTGAAAGTTCTCTGGCCCATTTCCTTCAGTGCCATTACTCTGTGGTGGAGCCAATGCTTTGGGCCTTCGCTTTATAGTACTTGTTTCTGTCAGGTTAAAATGTTCACTATCTGAGTGATGTGGGGGTCGTGGTCTTCTCAAAGTTGCTGTGGCATCCATTCGTGACCACTCCTCTTGTGGCAGAGAGGAAACTCCCGCTTCCAGATGAGTGATCATGGAACGTGGACGTGGTTCAGGGGCCTGTTTAACTGGTTGGGTTTCACGAGGTGCTGGTCTATGATGTGTGGAGTCCTGCATGACTCGGTTCATCTCTTCCTTTCGTACATCATCATCAGGCTGCTTATGAGAGTCATAAAATTCGCTGATTGTGCGGCGGCGACTATCTGCGTCAGAATTCAGAACTTCACGGTTCTGCCGCAGGAGGTTATGGCTTGCCTGGGGAACAGGTAAAACATCAAAACCGAGCTGGGCATCAGTACTCACTCACTATTCAAAATGTAATTGCATTGCATAGTTCCTAGTTACTTTGTCTATCCAGTTACATGGTGTACTGTATGTATCAGAAAAAATATGAAAGCTCATGTATTTCTATACAGAACATTTTAATTTGTGAATTGATTTTAACGGCATTGTAAGATAAAAAAAAAAATTCTGTTAAAACAAGCACTGGACCATTGTGCATTAGCTATGGTAGCTTAAAACAATTACCTGCAGATAACCACTTCTTTTACCACTGCTTCCGAGATTGGACATTTCAAGCATGGCAGCAATGTCTCTTACGCTGCCCCCAGATGAAGTTTTTTCGGAGGCAATGCCACAGTCACTACGTCTGCGCTCCCTGTATGTCACATTGAGTAGCAAATTGTTAGCCCTATTTTCACTAGACCTTGCATCATCTGCTGCAGCCTCATCAGCCAGGTTACCAGTGGAAATGGAAGAGCATGAACGTTTTGGTGGAGTTGGAGGACGAGTCCGTCTGCGCGGCCGAGCTGTGGCGAATGACTGACTGCGATTGACACTGTTGATGTCAAGAGTTTCACTAGAGGCTCTCGAAGAGCTGCTGGGTGTAACCCTATGTCCACCTAGTGTGGCGTATTTCACAGAGGAGTCTGGCATGGGTAAGTCATGCTCAGCATCAGTAACAATGGACTGTCCGCGTCTTGGCTGGGGCAGAGTTTGACTATTGCCCTCTTCGGTTTCTCTTTCAGGCGGTAGGCAAAGTAGGGGGACAGTACGAGCGTGAGCATGCGAACGAGGAGAGTCGCAAGGCCCTCTAGCCCTGCTCTGTGTTTTTAGCGGGGAGGAAGGAATGTGTGAAGGAGAATTTGAAGCAGAAGATGAAGTTCTGCCTTTAGTAGGGGTGTGTGGAGGTGTTGGGGTGGGACTCTCAATTGAGCTGGGTTTCTTCAGAGGAGGAGGGGCATTAGCTCTTTGTATGCCCCGCCCTTGGGTGCTGTGCCGGGGAGAGCTACGCCCCTCCGAACGTCCCTCTGTTCTTTTACGTATACGAACAGAGGGGACAGAGCTCTCATCTGGTTCTGTGCTGGTTTCTAATGATTGTTTTGAATCTGTGCTTTCTTCTAACTGGCTCTCCTTGATGGCAATGTCTGCTTCTGGAGATTCACTCAGTCGTTTGATGGCTAACATCAACTTCTTTTGGTGTCCTTGGTGGGAAAGAAAAGGCAGAGGTGGAAAGTTATTATTTTTGTCTGTTAGGTTCAGCCTGTAAGCTTTTCCCTGCTGAAAAGACCAGCATGAATTATTAGAACAGTATCAATGGCACCTGGTACCCTGAGTCATGCCAAGGATTTGGCAATCAGGCCTGATTGTGGTTTAAGTCAAGTGCTGACAAAAGAGGTGTGCCAGCATCTTCTTGAAAGTTCTCATACCACCACAGAAGAATGATAAAACAATTAAAGAACTATTTGCAAAAATGTATTATGTATTTTACTATTCTGACTGTCCCTATAAAGTAAAGTGGACCCAAAAATAATAAGGGCACTTAAGTCACTCTCTAAATTATTTGAATGTTATAATGATATTTTGTGTTGAAAGTCTCAAAATATTTTTGGGGTCACTATGCATATATAGTTACAGAATATGGCAATGTCTGCTTCTGGAGATTCACTCAGTCGTTTGATGGCTAACATCAACTTCTTTTGGTGTCCTTGGTGGGAAAGAAAAGGCAGAGGTGGAAAGTTATTATTTTTGTCTGTTAGGTTCAGCCTGTAAGCTTTTCCCTGCTGAAAAGACCAGCATGAATTATTAGAACAGTATCAATGGCACCTGGTACCCTGAGTCATGCCAAGGATTTGGCAATCAGGCCTGATTGTGGTTTAAGTCAAGTGCTGACAAAAGAGGTGTGCCAGCATCTTCTTGAAAGTTCTCATACCACCACAGAAGAATGTAGAAAACAAAAAGAAGAAACATAGACTTTATGGCTAAACAACACATAGGATATTCATCTGATATCCAACTTATTCAACATCCATGCTTTGGAGTATTCAAATATCATCCTATTCCTCATGATATTTAGTAGCAAAATGTAGTTCATGAGGCTGCTTGATCAAGGAAGTCTAGCTGGTTAAGCTAGATAAGAAGACTGGTTGGGCACACCAGCACCAACATGCCTCCATCCAAAACACAATATACTGGTGATCATTCATGCCAGTCTTTTCTGCATAAATTCTAAATGTAAACATAAGTATGTGTAGTATACATGCCTAGTTTAGTGATGCCGATCTCTTTTAGGTCCTCCAGGGTAATATCACTAATGAAGTCCATATTGTCATAGCCGTTTTGAACCAATGTCTGGTAGTATTGATTGAGACCAACTGCCGACAGCCACTCGGCCAGATTTGACTATAAGATGCAACAGCAAGTTCACATTACACATCACATAAAATTGTACATGTGAGTATATAAATACTGTATAATCAGCAAACCACTTTATATAAAAAAAATGAGCATGAATTTCATGTAAGGCCTGATAACCATGTTCTAAAATATAACTTTATAAATGTACATATTTGATAAGAGACTTAAAAATAGACAAATTTTTTCTCTTACAGGTTTCTCTTGAGGTATCCAGTCTGGGATGTTTATTTTGCTGATCTCTGAAAGCATTTTCTTCCTGTGCCCTGGTTTTGTCACTCCAATAGCAGTGAGGTCCTGTGGGGTGCACACACATACACACAGCTTATAAAATCTCAAAATTGATATAAACAGTTAGAATAATTGTAAATATTGGGGTCACTATGCATATATAGTTACAGAATGCAACGTCGATTCTGTCTTTAATAGAATAAAGAATACATCATTTTAATATTTCAAGAGACTTTGCATCATATGTATTAAATGCTCACACAGACACAAGGAATGATGATTGACAGCGTTTATCTGAGCTTTGTGTGTTTGCATTACCTCTGGTGTCATTCTGCTTATGGTCTGCAGGTCATAACCAGCAGTGAGAAAGTTTGTTGTGTAGAACTGCAGCTGTGCACTAGTGAGCCATTCAACAACAGCCTCTGAGCTCTAAAACACACACACACATACACGGCAGGGAAAAACAGAAATGCATCAATAATTCAGACATTCCTTTGACAGATTCATGATTCCAAGTCCAGATATGTTATCAAAGTGTGTCAGGCAGTCCACACTATAACCACTGTGTGGCAGCAAATAACATACTTCCTTAAAAATCTTACTTTACTACCCAAAAAGTATCATGGCAATACTACTGTAGGATATATTCTTTAAAATACCTTGATATAAACGCTAACATATAAATATAGTAATCATTCATCATTATAATACATCAAGGTACTATGGTATTTTAATCTGATACAATGATGGTGCCAACTTACTAACACAGCAACAGCTTTGACTAAAAAATTATCATAATATGTTATATTTATTAGAATTCACACAATCTTTCAAATAACTGGGGTCAGTACGATTTTTTTTAAAGAAATTAATATCTTTATTCAGCAGAGATGCATTAAATTGACCGAAAGTGAGAGTAAAGACATTTATAATGTTAATATTAAAGATTTCTATTTCAAATAAATGCTCTTTTGAACTTTCTATTGGTGAAAAAATCCTGAAAAAGCATCACATTTTCTACAAAAATACTAAGCAGCACAACTGTTTACAGCATTAATAACAATAAATCTTTCTTGAGCAACAAATCAACATATTAGAATTATTTCTAGAGGATAACAGAAAACAGTTACTTTCAATTCTAATAATATTTCACAACACATTTTTTTTTATCAATGCTTTGGTGAGCATAGGAGACTTCTTTTAAAAACATTTAGGAATCATACAAACCCCAAACTTTTGGAGAGTAGTGTATGTTTAAAAGTGTATAACCTTAAGTTTTACTATATTCATTCTCATTAAAACACTCACCAAGTATCTGACCACCCAAGAGACAAATATAGACACATTATGATTCACATAAACAAATCTGGTCCACCACACACAGACACACACACACTTGCCTTGTTCTCAGCTGAAGCTTCATCTTTCCTCTGCAGCAATGGATCCACAAAGGGTTTCTTCCTTTGCTGACGTGGGACAGCAGATGCACTCTGAGTGCGCTGAGAAGACACTATGGGGGAAAAAAATAAAAATGTAAAACAATTTTTATATTTTTACTTATTATGACTCTGAATAGTAGTATGGGCTTATGAGTATGGACATATAAGATGTGTACAAATGAGACATGGATAAAACCTAGATAGATAGATAGATAGATATATAGATAGATAGTTTTTGGTTTTTTAAAGTTTTCTGAGATTCTTTTGCTTTTACTTACTTCACACATCCCCTAAAAACCACCTGGACACCATTACATGTACAAAAGTAACTAAAATGTCTGAGAAAAATTAAGTTCCTGAGAATACTGGTGTATATATATATATATATATCGCAGTACCTGAATTAGGATCTAAAGACTGAGATTGGTCCATAAGATGTTCTTTTGCTTTGGCTGACTGGGACAGCACCGTGGCCAACAGCTAAAACACACACACATTGCACACATACATGATCAATAATTTGAGAAAGAACTAGAGAGAAAGACAGACAAAGAGAGACTTCACACATCTGTCCTTTGTGCATTTATAGGCTTTGTGTGTGTCACACCTTCACACCCTCGGCCTGAGCATGCAGTCCTGGGACATTGAGGCCATGCGTGTTCACACACAAATGCACACACACATGATCAGTAATGTGAGAAATAAAGAGAAAGACAGACACATCTGTCCTTGTGTGCATCTTTGGGCTTTGTGTGCGCCGCACCTTCACACCCTCGGCCTGAGCATGCAGTCCCGGGACATTGAGGCCATGCGTGTTAACCCCGGGTGAGTGCGTGGGGGTGGTTGGCATGGGCACAGGTGAGTTGGTGAGGTGAGCGTTGGCATTACTGCTTTGTACGCTAGTAGATGAACGTCCACTGGTCAGACTGCCTGTGCTGCCCATACTGCCAACACTGCCCCCTGCTGGTAGACACAAGTTATCATGCAAGAAAACACACAAAAAACTGTTGAGTATGTCCATGTTTGTGCATATTTTTGCTTTAACTACTTAGAGAAACATGAGAGATTCAAAATGCACATTCAGTAGTTCAGCGTGTGTTTGGGTTGCTGACAAATAACATGACCATATTTGAATTTATATGAATGTATAAGGTAAAGTTTTTGGATCATCCTCTGTCGTAAACAATCAAATGTCATTTAGGGTTGCATTAAAACATTTATCCGTATTGCTGTCACAATGTATCACGAGATGCATTCGAACCAAATATGTGGTGCGACAACTCGTGAAGCACTGTAATTGAATGCACAAATGAGATTTGTTGATATTTTCGATGAAAAACAACTTAAATGTCTTTTCATCATACTATGGTATGGTATGGCTGCAGAGTTGTAATATTGTCCAATATGGACTACTTTTATCTGCTTTTTTAACTTTTAGGATCTTGACAATGTAAATCGCTGTATTTTTATGTATGAAAAAGGTCATACATTCAAAATAATTAAATAAATACGTTTGGAACTTAATAGTCCTGTTTACTTATTTATACACTAATATTAAAAATGTTGGTATTGTTTTTTTTTGTTGTTGTTTTTTTTTTTTGGTGAAAGAATATCATTAAAAAAGACTGTATATTAAAATAGAAAATGGTTATTTAAAATTGTAATAATATTTCACAATATTACTGTTTGTTTTACTTGATCAAATAAATGCAGCCTTGGTGAGTATAATCTTAAAGGGGTCATATGATGCGATTTCAATTTTTCCTTTCTCTTGGAGTGTTACAAGCTCTTGGTGCATAAACGGCCGGACACGGCATCAACAGTATGTGAGGGGCGTAACATTTCAATCTCACACTTGAAGTATTCGGCCAATAACAACGCATTGGATAGCTGGCCAATCAAAGCACACCTCGCTTTTTCAGACTGATGAACTTTGTAAAAATCGACGCGTTTCAAAAAGGCGGGGCATAGAGGAGAAACAATAATGTACAGTATGTGGAAAATAATGTGTTTTTTTAACTTTAAACCGCATAAACACATTTCATTACACCAAATACACAAAATAATGTTCTTTTTAGCAGCATCATATGACCCCTTTAAAAACATTACAAATCTTACTGATCTCAAACTTTTGAATGGTAGTGTATATTTTTAAATGCATAAATATTCCATGTAGTCTCTCAGTTAATGAGACCATAATAAATGCTGCAAACATAATATGAATAATTAAAAATATATATAGTTTTAGATAACATATAGTATGTCACATCAACTGTCCAATAAAAAACTGCATTTACCAGCTAAAGGTTTCCTCAGTACCCAAATCTCCTCATTAGCGCCACTCTGCTGGCCGCTAAGGGTTGGAGAACCATGAGGGCTGGAAACGGATCCCCTTGAGCCTGAAAAATATCAGTCACACACAAACACAGTGATGTAAGAATAAAAACATTACTTTTCAAACTCCTAATTGGCAACCACAGATGCACACTGAGGGAGCAGATAGCAAAGGGATAATTTAGGGCAGTTTAAATGGACTGTAGCATATCCGTCAGTAATCTGGGAGCCTTGCTGATGAAAATATATGTTATGTTTGCAAATACAGTTTCATGCAAAAAATATTCAGACCCCTTACAGAATTAGAAAACTCCAGTTAGCTGTGAAATTTTATGTCTAGTACTGAAACAAAAAAGTTCCTAATTACTGTAAAACAGCAGTTTTCAGAAAAAGTGCTGTAATACAATTTGTTTTGTTTTTATATTCATAAAAAGGCAGTGCAACAAACAGTACACTACTGTTAAAAAAAACTGGGTCGTAATATTTTTAATCTATTTGAAAGAAATCTCTTTAAATTGACATAAAATACAGAAAAAACAGTAATATTATGAACTATTATTACAAGTTCAATTATTTATATTTTAACATATTTTACAACGTAATTAATTCCTGTGATGTCAAAGCTGAATTTTCAGTATCATTACTTTCAATATCTTTTATCTTTTAATATGTTCATTTGCTGCTCAAGAAACATTTCTTATTATTCATACTGCTGCTTAATATTTTTGAAGGAGATATTTTTTTAGGTTTCTTTGATGAATAGAAGGTTCAAACATTATTTATGAATTAATATAATTTTTGTAACATTATAAATGTTTTTACTGTCACCAGTTTCTCCTCACTGAATAAAATGATTATTTTTTTTTTTTTTATCTTAGCAACACTGAACTTTTGAACAGTAGTGTATATGATATATAACCATAAAATGCTGAATAATCCTTTTCACATTATGATAATTTTTGCACTACATGGTAAAGAGAATTGGGGAGACGGTTGCGTAACTGACATAAAAATAATGTCACAATGGTTAAAAAATATGATTTTTAACTTTTTTCTTGAGGTGAAATATGACCTGGAAATGTTCTCGATAGGTTTAGTCCGATTCACACAAATATCTCTAATTTTTTTCACATCCGAGTTTGCCAAAGACATTCAGATTCACATCTGTTTAATGCATTTTACTATGCTCATGAAGTTTAAAAAGAAAAGAAAAAAAGCCAGGTGTATGATATGATACACTCATGATGGGTGTATATTTTTCTGACTGTGTTATGTTTGTGTTTATACCTGTCTCTTTTTGTGGCTCCTCTGAGCAGGAGGAGGCTGGTTCATACCCAAATGTGCTGCAGGTAGGCATATTATAGCCAAATGAGGTGAAGAGGGGCTGATGGGTAAGGGGCTGGGCAGGAGGGGGAGGTGGAGTGAGGGGCAGAGAAAAAATGTGGGAGGAGTCACCGTTCACCATGACAACTGAACCAATTGCTGGCGCACGGATCTGTATCTTAAGATACTGTTGGGTTGAGGGACCTGAGTACAACAGAACGGCAACACCAAAAAAGCACAAACAACAACAACAAAAAAAACAGGAAAGGAAACAAAACAAAACATGTTCAAGCAAAAATGTCTAACTCTATTGTTGAGCTTAACTTTACCCAGTAAGTTAACATGCAAGGTAAAAATGAACTTATGTACACTTGAACTAAATAAAAAAAACTAAAAACTATACTCATGCATATTATTTCCACAACATACAGTATACTTGCAATGCATTCCCGCCAAAAACATATTTATAACTGATCTATGTGCTATGCATGCAGACTACATTCATGCATGAAAAAGGAAGATAATGGGGATCGGGAAGTGTGTTGGAGCGTCACCTATGTACATCGATCAATATATATTTCAATATTGGCATATTTCAATATTGAAGAAAACGTGTAAAGTAAAACCCAGCAATGAATTTTGTAATCGCACAGCTCATAGAGCCCCACTGGGCGTTTATGGCACATACCTGTACTGATTTTAATGGTACATATATCAATGTTCATCTGCCAAGAGGAACTGCACAATTTGGCCATAAATTGTGTAATTATATAAATATGACTATATATATATAAAAAATAATAATAATAATTAGTAGCAGTAGTAGTCTTATTAATTCATATTAAAGTAAGATATATTGCTATTTTAATATTTCTCTGTAAAAAGTATTTAAGAAAATCAAAATAGTAATTTGGCAATAAAATTGGTAAATTTGCTGAATTTTTTGGTGGTAAACCGCAGAAGCTTCTCTTTTTTTGACCTCAGTCAGTTTATATACTTCTCATTACAAGTTTGGAAATATGGTTGGCTCATATTGCCCAAATGCACAGTAAGCGACCCAAACTCAGAGCATATGCAGGGATGAATTCCTGTAGATCAGCATTTACTTCAAACTGAGCCACTTCGAGAAACTAAAAAACACTGGATCATGAGCTGCTCACGTGTACATAAACACAGTGCCACGCTTCACTTTGAAACCTGCAGCGCATATATTTATTTAATTAAATCGCAACCTTTTAGAGGTTGATAATCACATTTAGCCACTTTTTTTATTATGATTAATCGTGCAGCCCTACTTTTTAATTATTATATTTTTAGGTCTTGCCTAGCAGCTTCTCTTATATGGACTGGATTGCAACCAGCCCAACACAGCCTCAAAGGCACAACCCATGGCATTGGATAAGTAGTAGTTTGAGAAGTATGCATAACAAATTGCAGACACCAGAATACATTTTTTTTTTAATCTGAATATATATTCTGACACTGATAAGTGATGTTTCTTCACTTTCAAGAAGCAACAGCAGCCGCCACTGATTTGCATGTATAAATGTGTGAAAACCTGTTTGCATGTGTGTGAATGTGCAAAAGTGAGAATTCACTGATGTGAGTTGAAGGAAAATAAATGAGGGCATGAAACGATGGTAAAGGTGGACTCAGAGATGACCGAACAGTGACAGATAGATGAGCCACTCTCATCTGCCCTGTTTATCACTGCCTCTTTCATCTCTTCAAGCTGACGCTTCTAATTAGAATCACTTGACTGGTCATACAGTTGGATATAGAGCAAATGAACGACCACCCACACATCCACACACATCTACTATGGGCATGAATACATATTTTGAAATACAGACAGCAATAATCAATGATCAATTATGAAAATGCAATAATTGTGAGAGATTTCATTTTGTTTACAACTTAAAAACATTTCAACTATTTATTTATTTATTGCTATATGGTTTTTAGGGTGATTTTTTAATGTGTTGCAATGTGGTTGCTGCAGTATTCTTTGTGGTTGTTGTTTTTATTTGTTTGTTTTTTTACTACTAAAGCATAAAAGTATGCATAAAAATTACATGTTTGCAGATATTATGCAAAGTTCACACTTGTTTCTCTGAAAAAACAATGCTACAGCCAGTTATTCTGTTTTGAAATGTGTGTTCTGTGTTGGAATGTCTGTTTTTGTTTTGGTCTGTGTGATTCCGCCCACTGCCAATTTACCCAATAGTACATCAACATTCTGGGTTGCCAGTTGTTGGAAATCACAGCGTATTGAAGCCATGGAAGCCAGCAAACAAACTGGGTGAGAGATCACAGATTCTACCTGACCTAAAAAGCCTTGGTATCCATCTAAAAAGCTCTATGACCAAAAGAATATTAAAACGCGGATAAATCAAGTTTTCAACTTACAGTGTAAGGCGTGTCACCTTCCATTGTCAATTGTGTTTTCTCCTCTTGCGTATCCCCAATCTGGCATCCTGTGTAAGTGTTAAAGGAACACTCCACTATTTTTTCCAACTCCCCTAGAGTTAAACAGTTGAGTTTTACCGTTTTCGAATCTATTCAGCCGATCTCCGGGTCTGGCGGTAGCACTTTTAGCTGTAGCTTAGCATAGATCATTGAATCTGATTAGACCGTTAGCATCTCGCTCAAAAATGACCAAAGAGTTTCTATATTTTTCCTATTTAAAACTTGACCCTTCTGTTAGTACATCGTGACCTAAGACCGACGGAAAATGAAAAGTTGTGATTTGCGATATGGCTAGGAACTATACTCTCATTCCGGCGTAATAATCAAGGAACTTTGCTGCCGTACCATGGGTGCAGCAGGCCAAGGTTATTTTCGTAAACGAAAACTAAAACTAAGACGAAAACGATTGGTCAAAAAACATTTTCGTAAACTGAAATAAAATAAAGAAATCAAAATAAATGAAAAACTAAAACAAAACGAAACTAACAACAGTTATTGCAAAACTAACTGAAATAAAATAATAATTATCAAAAATAAATAATCGTTTTCGTAATCTTTACGTTCTCACCCCGTGGTGGAAAAATATATGAGCTGTGTGTCGGTTTAGGGAAATACCGGGAAATACCAGTAAATGGCGCATCATGCACGTGAGGTTATCTGACAGAGAGACACAAAGCAGTTAAAAGCGAAGTCCTGCACGGGTCCTGTTAGGTAAACCTGCATCCGCAGTACACAACAGAACACCCGACCCCTTATCCGACAGCAGCCAGCACCAATTTAATTCTGTACCCGACCCGTTTGACAAAGACCTGAACCGCACCCGCATTAAATAGGCTACTGCATCAGTAAGGCAAAATTATTTATTTTCTCATGTGACACAAGCAATCAAACCAAAATAGGCATTTTAAGTTGGTGCAGCACCAATTTAATTCTGTACCCGACCCGTTTGACATAAAGACCGCGACCTGAACCGCACCCGCATTAAATAGGCTACTGCATCAGTAAGGCAAAATTATTTATTTTCTCATGTGACACAAGCAATCAAACCAAAATAGGCATTTAAGTTGGTGCTTTGAAGAAAAATAGACAAGCAGCGCAACAGAAGAATGATAAGAATGCGCATCCTTCCTGTAAACAATACAAAAAAATCTGCCAGGCTGTTTTGAACAAATGTGTATAAACTACATACTTAATTCTTCATAAATGAAAAGAACATATTTAGATATGACTTTACTGTTAAGTGCCATTGCCTCTCCTTAAACTCTGCAGTGTATAGGCTATGCGGCCGTTAGTCCTTTACAGAAGCATTAAAAATAAATCTTAAAAATAAAATGATATAGGCTACAGAAAGCGAGCAACGAGTGCT
>NW_015547625.1:267213-294407 GCF_001515605.1 Sinocyclocheilus anshuiensis
TCACTAAGGTTAAATTATGCCTACGTCTTTCTTTGGCCTGCGCTCTGGAAGTGATCTGTTAATTCTGCTGAATTACTAAAAAAACTGAAACTAAACTATATAAAAACGAAATAGAAATGTGTTCACAAAATAAAAACTAAAAAAACTAAACTATATAAAAACGAAATAGAAATGTGTTCACAAAATAAAAACTAAACTAAAAAAACTAAAACAAAATGAGAAAAATAGCTTTGGCAACTAACTGAAATACACGTAAGCTTAACTTACTAAAACTGCAAAAATCTATAAATAAATAAAAATTCAAGCTTCATATATGAATTAATTTATTTTGTTAATTTAAAAATTAATCATTTCAAACATGAGAAATGTAACAAACTTAAAAATTAGCAAGAAAATTACTAAAACAAACTAAAAAAAACTGAAATATAACTCAAGATACTGATAAATGTAACAGTATATAAATAATAATAAAATAACACTGTAAAACTCAACACCACTATGCTAAGTTGGTTGCCAGGGTGTTGCCAAGCAGTTGCTATAGTGTTCTAAATGTTCCGTGTGGTAGCTTGCTGGCCCACAGGTTTATGTGATTTTTTTTCTCCATTTTTTATCATCTATCAGGCCAATATTGTAAGTCTAAAAGCTTAAAACAGTAATAGCACACCCCACAAAGCCACACAATTTGAGATCTCAATAATATCTGTAACACAAATGGTGCGGGTCGAGCTAATCAAAGTTTAATTGACTTAGGGGTCTTTTCAAACGCTCGCTAAAGGCTTTAAGTATGTTTGTTGGTCTGAACACACACATGCAACAGATCGGAACACCTTCTCTCAGACTCAGGTAGGCACACCACTCACGGTCCAATCGGACGGCTTGTTTCTTCACGACGCGGCTGATTGGAGCAGATCCTAAAGGGGCGGGGCTGGCGTGGAGCCACGAGCTGGTGTCCAGCATGGTGGTCAGGTTTTTACAAAAGGTTCCAAAAGGTCAAAAAGAAGTGCTATAGCGCTTTTCCTGAAGTTTCTAGTTTCTAGACTCCAAAAACTTAATTCAGCCTTTGTGTCTTTCATATTTCACCTGTTTCAGTCATTCACTCATAAAATGGTATAGGCTACAGAAAGCAAGCAACGAGTGCTGCCAAGCTGTCATTCACTTCAGCTGCAGCGTGAATGGCTATAATGCGCAACGCTGCAAATCGAATGTTGATTATCGATATTATTGAATTCCATTAGTCCCACTTATTTATGCGCGTTTGTTCGCGGGAAAGTGAGCAAGACACGACAGTTACAGTATCATGATTATAGTTAAATAAGATGAAAGACATAGGCTATAATATAAAGAAATTAGCTACATTTATTTTCACGTCGGTCTTAGTACACGATGTAACTACAGAAGAGTCAAGTTTTAAATAGGAAAAATATCGAAACTCTTTGGTCATTTTTCAGCAAGATGCTAACGGTCTAATCAGATTCAATGATTTATGCTAAGCTACAGCTAAAAGTGCTACCGCCAGACCCGGAGATCGGCTGAATGGATTCGAAAACGGTAAAACTCAACTGTTTAACTCTAGGGGAGTTGGAAAATGAGCCTATTTTCAAAAATAGTGGAGTGTTCCTTTAAGTCTAAGGATGACAGCAACTCTCTCCAGTATTTTGAATTTGGACTGCAGTACCCATTTCAACCACTAGCTGTCAATATTACATACTGCACCTTTAATGAAGTGCTATGTGGTTGCCAAGAGTGTACTTGGTGGTTACTGTCCACTCTGTCCACTGTCCACTCTATGTCTCTATGATATTCTAGTCTTACAATCAATCTACACTGTTGTTCAAAAGTTTGGGATCAGTAAGATTTTTTATGTTTTTTAAAGAAGTTTCTTATGATCATCAAGGCTGTATCTGTTTGATCAAAAATACAGAAAAAAATTTAATTTTGTGAAATATTATTGCAATTTAAAATAACAGTTTTCTATTTTAATATACTTTAAAATAGAATTTATTCCAGTGAAGCAATAATTACTCCAGACTTCGGTGTCACATGATCCTTCAGAAATAATTTTTCCTTTTTATTAATCAAAGAATCAAAGAAAAAAGTATCACAGGTTCCAAAAAAGAAATAATAATAATAATAATAATAATAATAATAATCATTTAAAAAATTTAAAAATCTTACTGATCCCAAACTTTTGAACGGCAGTGTAAGTCTATGGGATTTTTTCATTTGTCAGGAACATCTGATCACTTTCTCTCTTCAGCAAGCTGCATAATTTGCAGTGTCATTTATGTCAGCAGGTTTGTTCCAATAGTAATCGTGATGTCTGCTCCCTTAGTACTTAGTTGATTTATATACTTACTTCTTTTATTTAAGTACTCAAGTGGATGAAATAAACAAAATGCCCATCCCTAACACACACACACACACTTGAAAATGAATACATAAACACTCATGTATGCAGAAATGCATGCAGCTAAGTCAAAATCATTCAAACAAATGCACACACGCACATACACACACACACACACGCGCAGACATTTATTTAAGTGCCAGGTAGATGAGCTTCAGATTGACCTTAATGTAATGTGCATATGTGTCACATGACATCCTAGAAGGGTCATGCGGTGATGCAATGGCACACCTGCCCTTTTGATGACTTCCACCATGTTTGACGGAAAGTAACCCACACGGTCATTTCCTGTTCGGTTGTCGTGGATACAGCCCTTCCATCGTCCATCAGAATGCTGCTCCAAGACCTGAGGACCAAACAGAAATGTTCCAGAACGAGCCTGCAGTAGAAAACCACTGAGACATACATGCACTGCACCATGTGACAACACTAAAATAATTTCAGTGTAAAAATGCTCCTTTTGCTCATTACTATTTTGGTCATGTTTCTTTGTTTATTTATTTATTTGTAGAATTCAAATGTTCAAAAGAGCAGCATTTATTTGAAATAGAAATATTTTATAACATTATAAATGTATAGTATTATACATGTCTTTCAAAAACAAATCTTACTGATTTAAATTTTTTAATAGAAGTGTATAGAAAGAACCACTATAGAGTTAAAAAAAGTGCTTCGTTCCTCTTAAAAAAATATGCATGCCATCCCTGGGTGTAAAGTTTAGTTAAAATTCAGAAATACACACCTTGCTACATTGCAATGTTACAGTTCAAGAATTGCTTCTTTACCGTGATGATGTCGCCTGCTTTAATATTGAGGCTTGTCAGGTCGTAGTTGTTGCAGTAATCCTTCAGAGCCCTCACTTGCATGGCAGCCGATGCATCTGTATGCAGGAACACACACACAGATACCAGCGAATTTAGAAAGCCTTGGACATTTCTATGTGAATTTGTGTTTTCAGAAACGTTCCCCTGTTTTACCTCTCAGCATCTGTTTGATTTCCTTGCTGGCTTGGGTAGTGGTGAACTGGTTAACAATATCCAGCGCTGTCTGACAGTACGTGTTCCTCACCCCAGCACTGATACCACTCTGAAGAGATAGAAAAACATTCACTTGGTACATAGTGGTTATGCTGTCGATACAGACATGCTAAGGAGCGCACACATTCATATATGTGAAAATAAATAAACTCTCAAACTAAAATGAACAAAAAATAAGCACTAAATACAAGTAAAACTTGGCTTTGGAGAGTAAATAAAGCACAATTGGCCAGCCATTTATCTCGTACAATACATGATGATTTTTATGATTATGTTTTTATAATTTTTGACTCAATGACCTGTGATTGGCACTTCTGAAAACACTACTGCTCAAAGGTTTGGGGTCAGTTTGGGTGTCAAGTTTTTTTTTTCTGAAAGAAATGAATACTTTTGTTCAGCAAAGACGCATTAAATTGATCAAAAGTGACAGTAAAGACATTTATAATGTTAACAAATTTTCATCTCACTGAAAAATGTATTATGGTTTCCACAAAAATATTAAGCAGCAACTGTTTTCAACACTGATAAGAAATGTTTCTTAAGCAAGAAATCAGCATATTAGAATGATTTCTGAAAGATTATGTGACATTAAAGACTAGAGCAATGATGCTGAAAATTCATTAGAAGAATAAATTACATTTTAAAACATAACACAATAAAATATTTCACAATATTACTGTTTTACTGTATTTTTATCAAAATAATGCAGACTTGGTGAGCCTAAAAGACATCTTTAATAAACATTAAAAAATCTTACCAACTCCAGACGTTTGAATGGCAGTGTATATTTTTTTTTTAATGAATGCATACCATTGGCAAGCAGTCAAATGAATTACTCACATCCAGCAGCAGTCGTACAGCCTCGGTTTTCCCGCAGAGAGCAGCTTCATGCAACGCTGTGCCTGATTTCGTCTGTCGGTTTATATCTATACCAGCCTGGATCAGTAACCTGAACACATACACACAAGAAAACTTCATAAAAACATTTTTATTTCATTTAAACACACTAAAACACTTATTTCACAACACTATTCTAAACAGTACAAAGTTTATTAATCTGTACATAAAAAGATTAGTTTTAATTCTAAAAAACACTTCTTTTCAGAAAAAAAGGTTATTAAAATAAAAACTTGAAGGGGTCCAAATACATGAAGTATAATGATCAATTTGCAACAATTTAAATTAAGTCTAAAACATGACCTTCACACCTATCCAACCGAACACACATTCATATTGATCCATAAACAACCTAATATGTGCGCTGAGTGATGAAATCTCTAATTAACGTTGTGCGTCACTAGGCAGTGATGGCACTGTCCATCAAGGGGGAAAAAAGAGGACACGAGCTTTGAATGTGTGTGTGCGAATCTAATGAATGAAGCCTCCGGGGACTGATCGGACAGCCCACGGTGCCTTTCATTTCTCTCATCATCCCCGATCCCTTTGCTCCTGACCTGTCTTAGCACATCAGTCATGCAGTTTTGTGTCAGTGAGCTAAATGCTGTGTCAGGATTTCGCACCGTCAATGTCTGTCCCCTTGTAAAGAATTGAAATGAAAGCAATAATAAAACTAGTACAATTCCTCATAAAAAATGTCATAACATCCTCTGAGTTTTACAGACTTTACATCCATTACCATTCCGAAGTTTAAAGGTGACATATCATGAAAATCTGACTTTTTCAGGTTTTAAGTGCTATAATCAGGTCCCCGGTCCATCTACCAACCAAGAAACGTGAAAAAGATTAACCAGGTAACATTGTTTTGGTAAGTCTTTTTCTGCAAGCATCTGAGAAAACGAGCGCGTCAGATTTCGCTCCCTTGGTGACGTGGCAAAGGGATCTCATTATAATATTACCGCCCCTTAATCTGTAAGTTTCCACCCACGACGCTGTCATTTTGATTTCGCAAGCGACAATGGTGTACCAGCTCTAATGCCATGGCGAAAGTTTGAGCAAAACATGCTAACTGTTCTGTCTTTGGCTGCACAGACGAGCACAGAACACTATTTAGAGTCCCAGCCTCAGAGGAGACAACAAAGCAGTGGATTTAATGATTTATTTACTGTATATTGCTGCTGCCACACAGATCTAAAATAAAGATGCAATTTATTTACCAGATGTTTACCTTCACAGACATAACCGACTGTTTTTGTAACTCATGTGTGTTTGTAATGTAAACTTGTGTGTGAATGAGAACTTAGTTTAGTACTCAAATGCCGTGTGACAGCCGCTTTCTGTCCGTGTGCTTCGGATGTGTGCACTCAGAAAACCTTATATCAGAAGTTTAAACTAATATAAAAAAACATGATTTCAGCGCAATTAACATGATAATCAGAACCAAAACAGATGTTTTTTAGCAGGTACGAGCTGTAAAGGCGCAGCCTTCCATAACTCCAGGCGGGGGTGAAGAATGGCTCCCCCTGCCTGAGAGAGGAGGTCCCTCCTGATCGGAACCTCCAGCGGAGTGCCGTCGAGGAGGGACACCAAGTCCGAGAACCATACTCGGGCCGGCCAGAACGGGGCTACTAGCAACAGACAGATTAATGATTTATTTACTGTATATTGCTGCTGCCACACAGATCTAAAATAAAGATGCAATTTATTTACCAGCTGTTTACCTTCACAGACATAACCGACTGTTTTTGTAACTCATGTGTGTTTGTAATGTAAACTTGTGTGTGAATGAGAACTTAGTTTAGTACTCAAATGCCGTGTGACAGCCGCTTTCTGTCCGTGTGCTTCGGATGTGTGCACTCAGAAAACCTTATATCAGAAGTTTAAACTAATATAAAAAAACATGATTTCAGCGCAATTAACATGATAATCAGAACCAAAACAGATGTTTTTTAGCAGGTACGAGCTGTAAAGGCGCAGCTCTATTCTGGAAAAGGGGGCAGGGAGCAGCAGCTCATTTGCATTTAAAATTAACATGATAATCAGAACCAAAACAGATGTTTTTAGCAGGTCCGAGCTGTAATGGCACAGCTCTATTCTGGAAAAGGGGGCGGGGAGCAGCAGCTAATTTGCATTTAAAGAAACAGGCACGAAAAACAGCGTGTTTCTGCTTCCACTCAAAATAGCCATTCTCAAAATGATATAATAAATGATCTGTGGGGTATTTTGAGCTGAAACTTCACAGACCCATTCTGGGGACACCAGAGACTTATATTACATAGTTTTTAAAATATGTCTCTTAGGCTTACAAACAGTAATATAATAATGAAATATTATTAATATTAAAATAACTCTTTTCTATTTTAATAGAAAACTTCTTAATATTTTTGTGGAAATCATTTTGGAAAAAAATATTTTCAGAATTCTTTGATGAAGAGAAAGTTTAACAAAACGTCTCTAGGTTACGTATGTAACCATGGTTCCCCGAGGGAACGAGACGCCGCGTCGAGTCGCTTTGGAGCGCTGAAGAGCAGAAGCTAGTTTGCGCTCTGCTGGATGCGCTTTTATACTTTCTGGTGCTTACGTCACCCTGCTCGTGACGTCTCGCTGCTCCATTGGACTGATTTGACACGTGCTTCAGAACGCGGTCACGCAAGGGCGTTCCCAAAGCGACTCGACGCAGCTCGAGTTCCTGAAGGGGAACAGCTTTTTTGTGACAATGTAAAAGGCTTTACTGTCACTTTTGATCAAATTAATGTATCTTTGCGGAATTGAATGAGTCTTACTGAATCTCACTGAATTAATTACTTTCAAAAATAAGTACATAAAAAATTACTGTAGTCATTTTTTAACTGTCGTGTATATACTGCATAAAATTATGTTCATATACAGAAGTCATTTGAGTCCAAATTGTGAAGAATTTCACAAAATCTTTCAAGATTGTACAAATTATATTTAATAAAATATTTTTTAATTAAAATCAATATAAAGGCAGTACAACCAATTCTGTTATGATAAATACATAATAAAATACAATATAAATCATATTTATTTTCACATTAACTTTTCAAGACTTTCAGTAGGGAAATGTGTTTAATTATCATGACATGAAGGTAATGCCACAAATCTGAATTATAATTAAACCAGAATTATGAACATATATTTCCTATTTCTTCTTCGTTGGGTTTTGGGGTGAAATATGAGCCAGACTTTACCCATTTATATTTTTGTGAGATTCACCAAAAAAATGGAAGGCATGGTAAGACAAGAATTCATGATATTAAAAATATAAATGATAAATTGTTCTAATCACCTCACTGGACAGTTTGAGATTTAAGTTGTAATACATGGCAAATTACATGCACAACATATGAGCATATGATTTATAATAATATGCTCACTTGAACTGTACCAGTAAAGATAGGTTGTATGCATGTAACCTTATTTGTAAGATGTAACCTAAAAGACGACTTCAGTGCATATGTGTAGCAATAAAGTGCAAAAGGGCAAAGTCCAGTGAGCACCTACTTGATGATCTCGATATGTCCATTCTTAGCTGCCAAATGGAGCGGACTGATGCCATTGGGATCGGAGGGCTTCGGTTCTAACATAGCAGCACACATGTTACTGTTCAGGAGCAACTGCACCAGCTGTAGAACACACAGAAAAGATACATGCATACTGCACAAACACAGCTTACATAGGTGTGTCATTTCTGTTTGATCTGCTATATATTCATTCTTTCATTCTTTAGATATTTGAAGGGATAGTTCACCCAAAAATGAAAATTCTGTCATCATTTACTCACCCTCATGTTGTTTCAAACCTGCTGAACATGAAATAAGATATTTTGGTAGTCAAATAGTTGTTGGTCTCTATTGTCTTCCATAGTATGGAAAAAAATGCTATGGAAGTTAATGGGGACCAGAAAACGACCAATATTCTTTAAAATATATTTTTTTGTGTTCAGCAGAATAAAAATTCAGACAGGTATGGAACAACTTGAGGATGAGTAAATTTTTTTGGGTGAACTGTGCCTTTGATCAGGAACAATACAGATTAATAATACATAGAAGCAATGTAAAATGTGCCATATTTAGCCAAGATAGCTCATTTTCATCTGTAGTCCCTGTGTAGGTTGATGTTAAAAGAAAAAAACTGTATATACAGTAAATACACATTTATTATACTAAAATCCTTATAAATGTCTCAGAACAAAAAGTAGACTGAAGGAAAAAAAAATGACTATAATATCTATGTATATAAATATGTATATGTCCCAAAAATTTTGCATTTAATAACCACCTAGATAACCACAGTAATTCAGATGGGTTTCACTTAAATATCTGTGTAGGAAAAGGGTACTGTTGCCCACAAAATCAAACCATTATGTGCAAAATAATGAATTTGTACCTCACACAGAATTTAACTATAAAACTGCACCATATATTATACAATATATTACATCTTTTTATTTTATGCTGTTAAAAATGTTTTGTCAGTTAATGGTGCTGTAAATATATTTTTTATGGAATAGCATGCAATAAAAGTCCTACTACCTGAGAGATACCACAGAAATAGGTATCGTGAGAAATCACACCTGTCTCTCTGACAGCTTTAAGCTCTGTCAACAGCAAAAAGGGATTCGATCGCTATTGTTTAGCCAATCAGAAGACTTTGAGTCACTTTGAGTGTTTGGATAAGCTGACATTCGGTTTGCTGACATGTTTTTGGAACGAGATATTTTGAAGAGAGGGAGGGATCTAATTCAATATCTGAGTCAGGCTGGAAGTTAGCAAAACAGAACATTAGGCCTATATACGGCAACTTTCACACAAAAAAATCTGCCTTTTTTAAGTGCAAGAAATTATTTGTCAATAACACAAACATGAATGGTAAGGAATAGTTCCCTCAATGACTTACCCTCCAAACCCAGAAATGTATTTCTTCTAGAACACAAAAGGAGGCTTTCAAGCTTCAGACGGATGCCAAAACACCATAAAAGTATCATACACTCATAAATTCATACATGGACTCGTATATAGCGCAAGACCTCTAAAGCTGATAGATTTAAGTGAGGAACAGACTGAATTTAAAACCGTTTTCGATGGATCCAGACAACTTCCCTAGCTCTCCTTATTGTGTCACAAATGAATCATTCATTTAAGTAGAATCTTCTCAGTGAATCGGATCCCGTTCCCAAATGCGGACTGAATGCTTCATTCACAAATCAGACTGATTTAGTTCTCTGAATGATCTCAGGGAATTCAGTGATTCAGTTACAACGGTTAGCTGCTCACTGAGGTGAAGATCATCAGTAAATTACACAAAGTAAAGGTTCCAAAAGGGAGTTTTGGTGTGAGTGTGAAAAATATTTGAATAATATGAAAAACATTTTCCCACTGTGAAGAATCTCTTTTGCAGTGGAAAGATTCCATGGATGTTAAAAGCTCTTCATGGGACCATAGATGCCAATAAAGAACCCTAATTTTGAGTCAAGCTATCATATGACTTCAGATGATTTGAAATATAGTGCATATGGGTTTATAACACATTTTTGGCTCTTTTAATATTTTGAAATAGCATCCAGTACCATTTGAAAAATTCCCCTGTTGTGTTCCATGGAAGAGAGAAAGATTTGAGGTTGAGCAAATGGTGACAGAATATTAAAATGGGGAAGTCGTGGCCTAATGGTTAGAGAGTCGGACTCGTAACCCAAAGGTTGCGGGTTCGAGTCTCGTACCAGCAGGGATTGTAGGTGGAGGGAGTGAATGTACAGCTTCAATACCACGACTGAGGTACCCTTGAGCAAGGCACCAAACCTCCAACTGCTCCCCGGGCGCTGCAGCATAAATGGCTGCCCACTGCTCCGGGTGTGTGTTCACGGTGTGTGTGTGTTCACTGCTGTGTGTGTGCACTTTGGATGGGATAAATGCAGAGCACTAATTCCGAGTATGGGTAACCATACTTGGCCACATGTCACTTCACTTTAATATTTGGAGAAATCGTCCCTTTAAAAAAAAACCAAGTTATAATAAACTGTTATGACAATCTCTTGTGCTCATTTGGAAGCAGTGAAAACCGGGCTGTGAGTGAATAAGGGGTTTCCTGCATTTGGCTGAGAACGTGAGAAGAGGTGTAGTTCCCACAGGGGAGCACCGTTTCTCATCTATCTATCACACACACCCCGCGTACACGCAGACAGACATGCACGAACACCGCGTAACTGACCGTGACTCGTCCAAATTCACAGGCCAAGTCTAGAGGGGTTTTCCCAGAGTGGTCTCTGAGGCAGGGGTTCGACTGATGTTGGATCAGCATCTCGCTCTGCAAACACACACAGTACAGTACAGTGAGTATGTGTGTGTACAGCATGAGTCTAATTGTTTGTGTGTGTGTACTCACTCCTTCATAATGGCCGTGTTGTGATGAGAGGTGTAAAGGGATCTGGCCCTCATCCGATTGGCTGTTGACTGATGACCCCGCCTTGAGCAGCATTTTCATGGGCTCACACTTGCCCTGCCAAGCAGCGTAATGTAAGGGCCGCATCCCTTCAGAAAAAGGGAAGAGACAGAGTTAGAATGAGAGACATACACTCTACCATTCAAAAGTTTGGGGTCAGTAAGAAATTCATACTTTTATTCATCAAGTACACATTAAACTGATCAAAAGTGACAGTAAAAACATTTATAATGTTACAAAGATTATTATTTTGAATAAGTGTTGTTCTTTTAAACTTTTTATTTATCAGAAAACCCTGTAAAAATCACGTTTTCCACAAAAATATTATGCTGTGCAACAGTTTTCAACAAAACATGTTTCTTGAGCAGCATATCAGCATATGAGAATGATTTCTGAAGGATCACATGACACTGAAGACTGGAGTAATGATGCTGAAAATTCAGCTTTGCCATCACAGGAATGAATTTCATTTTAAAATATAATACAATAGAAAACAGTTATTTTAAGAAACAACAGTTTTGATAATTGATTAGTCTGTGTATTAAGTAAATACTGTACATACAAGAGACAGTTACTACTAACTGGACTCAATACATCTGCATGTGTATGTGGTGCTGTGTGTTTGTACCTTTCTGGTCTTTGATGTCTACGACGGCTTGCGACTCAAGCAACAGTGAAATCACCTCCACGTTACCATTAAGAGCAGCATGATGCAGGGCAGATAACCTATAAAACAAAAGCACACAAACACATAATGCGTTAACCATTTCTACTGACATTTAGAATCTGTATAGGTTTCTGGAGGGAAACCTGTGGAATAGATTTAAATATGGAAAGTATCGTTGTGAAAGTAACTGATTTACTGTACACTGAGAAAGACCAGAACGTAATGTCATAATTAAAACAAGAAGTCATTGTTACAATAGGAGTTATTGGGTGCAATTGTTATAAATTCAATTAACCCACTGTATCTCAAATATGTATTGAAGCCCATTCCTGCCATATAAGAAAAAAGCCATACTTTGGTAAATCATAATTATGACACAGAATGTCATAAATATGAGATAAAAAGTATATTTTGACCTATGTCAAAATGATGACATAAATAGTATCTTATAATTCCAACTGTTTATGTCATAATTTCGACTAAGATATAATTACGACAAATTACAACAAAAATGTAAACTATAAAAATGTAAAAATCTTTTAGCCTTTAGAAATACGGAGTGTTCAAAACAGAAGTAAAAGTGGGACCTACATTATAGGTATCTAAAATAAGTTAAATCTTTTTTAATAAAATATATTGATTGCCTGTTGCACCAAAACACCCTGCAAGCTAGACATTTTGATGAAATAATAATCATTGCACATTTTAAAGATTTTTTTTTTTCAATTCAGTTATACATTTTTATTTCATAATGTAAGCAGAGATACAATTGCTCAAAACTTTAAAGCCATGATAAAATCTGGTATGGTAGCTGTCAGCAACAGTGTTAGCATCTGTCATTCATGTTAACGTCTAACCAACAACCAAGTTATTAGATAGATATTACTATGGATTCAAGACAACAGATATTCAGGCAGCAGAAGACAAAAATCTGACTTTCAAAATCTGTTTTTGATTAAATAACTGCCCTCAGTCACCTCTACTACACTCTAACTGGTAGCTGAATCATAAAGACCAAAAATATTAAAATTTTCTGTTGAACAACATGTATTTAAAATGCAAATAAATAAGGAAAAACGAGATGATGTGTAGAACTTGAAAGCAGAAACTGGGACTGAATGACAGGCACTATTATTCTGCAAAAAATCTTTAGGTGTATCTGTGCGGATCTACTAATTACTAGGCCAGTTCTTATTATATGGTCAAAATATCTTCTTCAAAACAGCCTATATCTCCTCATAATACCCTAATCCTAATATCTCATTTCCAGCCCAAGTGCTTTCAGCCTCCAGCGTAACTTTTTAGAGAGTCCCTAATCGGACTTCATTGCAACTCAACACTTCACTCCGATCCCTCACTGCTTAACTGAGCAGGAGGCTATGACCTACTTCCATGAGTAAGAGATTTTTCTCTGCCAGAGCCCCAAGCCATGTGTGTACACACACACACACACACACACACACACACACACATACTCTCTCTCTCTCTTACTCTAATACACTTTAGCATTCTAATAACAACACACCTGTATTCTGCACTATAGGAATCTTGAAAATTCATACAGTAAAAAAGTTAATTCAACATCATACCCGACTGTCCAGTAGATAATTTAGCCATGAGATGAAAACAGACTGTATGGTACTGACGTCAGCAAGCACTCTTAGTTTTAAGACCACCTAACAGTCATTTGGGTAAATACAATTCACAATACAATTGCTAATTAATACAAAGTCCTGATCTGTGTTACCTGGAAATATGTCACATTAAGTTGCAAATGCAGTTTCCTGTTGACTTTAATATAGGCAATGGCCACTGAATAGTCCACATCAGCTGATCACTAATTGATAGAGCATGAGTATAAATGAACCTCACCCGTCTGTGTCCTGGAAATTCACATTCACTTTCTTAGCAGCACCCAGGAGCTCTGGAGGAAAAACAGAAAACAGGTTTTATTAGTTTTAATTATTATAATTGTAAGGAAAAATGTTTAATTAATTTGGCCAAACTGAGACATCTGCAAAACTAACAAAAAATTCTTGATCAGACATAAACGTAATGCAATGATTACATATGAAAAGTAAAAATAGATGCTTTGTGTTTTCTTTTAATACAAAATTGTAAAATAATAACAACAACAACAATACATGTTTAATTTTATTTATTTATTTATTTATTCAAATAAATAATAACTTATAATATGACTGGTCCTATTATAAATAGTAGTATAATTTACTAGTATATAACAATATCATACTAGTAAATAGTATTATAGTAGTATAATATTGTTTCTTATGAAGTCTTCATATATATAGATTACATGTCAAACATTGATAATTAATATCATTTAATGTTTCTGGAAATGCACCGAATGATGTGCAAATACACCAAATGTCAGAAAATATACTAAATGTTTATAAGTATTTCATGCTGAAAATGTACAAAAATCACATAAAAATACACATTAAGTTGTATGAATATATTGAAATGCATTCTTAATTCCATTTTAAAGGGGTCATATGATGCGATTTCAATTTTTCCCTTCTCTTTTAAGTGTTACAAGCTCTTGGTGCATAAAGAAGATCTGTAAAGTTGCAAAGACTAAAGTCTCAAATCCAAAGAGATATTCTTTAAAGTAGGGCTTGTTTGTCATTTCTCCGATCAAAAATGCAGACATGGTTTTATGTTTACGCGGCACGATGCAACGCAACACGTAAAAAGACAGTATAAGTCATTATAATTCGTAATTATGTCCCCACTGGATGCAACAAATGCCTCGTTTATAATGGGTTTTCATGTTTTTGAATCATCGCTCCGGCCAGGACACGGCATCACAATATGGTAAGGGGCGTAACATTTCCGTCAAACGCTTGAGGTAATCAGCCAATCACAACGCACTGGATAGCTGGCCAATCAGAGCACACCTCGCTTTTCAGACCAATGAGCTTTGTAAAAATCGACGCGTTTCAGAAAGGCGGGGCAGAGGAGAAACAATAATGTACAGTATGTGGAAAATAATGTTTTTTTAACTTTAAACCGCATAAACACATTTCATTACACCAAATACACAAAATAATGTTATTTTTAGCAACATCATATGACCCCTTTAAGTGATTTCTTGCTTTGAAGCAGAACCCTAATTAGCAGGTATAAAATACTTTCCCACCATGTTCATATCGAGGTCTAAGGTCAAAGCGAGATGTGGATCAGTCACAGAGGGGATTCCTCTCAGTCAAAGCCAGCAGGTAGAGTTTCCATTCATTAAACTCAAGCAAAACTGTTTAATCACAGCTGGTTATGAGCCACACAACCACAAATTACAAACCCACTGACAATCCTAATCAAAATCAAAGCTATGCATTAAATTCTGGGTGATATTTCCATCAAATGTCTATGCTTGATATATTAATCTCCAGATGTATGCGTGTGTGTGTGTGTGTGTGTGTGTGTGTGTGTGTGTGTGTGTGTTAAATGAAAGCAGTCCAGATGGCAGCCTTCTCAGAGTGTGAGACAAGCGATGGGGGTGTAGAGACAGAAATTTATAATGCAGGAAAATATCACAAAACGGTGAAATAAACAACCTGTATGTGTGTGTGTGTGCTGCTCATTTGACCTTAAAAACAGTCTTATTCTACTAAACATGCTTAAGAAGCTATTCATTATGCATAAATGATATTATTATTCATACTCGCTGATCACAGCCTAATCAATTATGCTTATGACTTGGTGAGGATGATGAATTAGTTAATTAATTTCCCTATTCAACATTATCTCTTGAAAACAGTAAATTAATAGATACGTAATTAGAGCACATTTAATATACAACAACTAATTAAGCATCTCATTTTGTACAAACACACTCCCAGACATTCTATCTAAGTCACCTTCAGAAACACTACGGAATGAAATGATAAAAACGCAAATGAGCATTTCCATGACAACTCAATGTCACTCTGATGCTAATTAGAGAATGTGACAGAAATGGCAACGCCTCACCTGGAGTTGCTCTGCAATGTTTCTCTAGTATCATGATAAATGAGGACGTTATGGGTAGAAACATACATTTTGTATACATTCACAAACTGGCATCCATACAGTCGACACCATGAGGTGTTTTGGAACTCGGTCATAATCCTTCCATGTGATAAATTATTCATACCATTATCACTGCAACCTCATTGGTGCCTGTTGCTATGGAAACCTTGACCTTAACCATGAGTCATGCCAATAGCAATCGGTGTTGCCCAGCCCCTGCTCACGAGCACACAACATCTCCTGTGTTTCAAACATTCTTTAATACTCATCTTCCCCTTGGATCCTCTTTCAATGATGCATTCGGTTAATTCACAGCTTTATGCTCCAAAAGACCCAGCTGGAGTGTTTCAGAGTGTCTAAGACTTGGAAATCTACAAGAAGTTAAAGGTTAAGATGATATAATCCATCATCTGCCATGGAAAAATGCAGAAATCAAATTTTTGGTCATAAGCATAACAAGACTTCTCCCTAAGCGATGCTCAAAAAGTACAGAAATCCCTGGCATTTTGGTGCCATACAGTTTATGGTTTAGCTTTTAAAGTATTCGGTGACACCCAAAAATGAAAATCTTGACTTCATTTACTTACCCATGCTGTTCCAAACTGAGAGGAACACAAAATGAGAAATTTAGCAGAATGTCTGAGCTGCTCCCTTCCTTAAAAGAGACCTATTATGCCCCTTTTTACAAGATGTAATATAAGTCTCAGGTGTCCCTAGATTGTATCTGTGAAGTTTCAGCTCAAAATACAGATGATTTTACAGATCACAGATCATTTATTATATAATTTCAAATGCCTATTTTGAGTGGAAGCAGAAACATGCTATTTTCATTGTCTCTTTAAATGCAAATGAGCTGCTGCTCCCTTTTAGTGATGGGAAGATCAGATCATTTTACTGACTCGGATATTTAAATCTCATTCATCAAAATGAACAAATCTTTTTTTTTTTTAAGTCATTTCCTTCACTTCAGCAGAATATTATTAAGATGTTAATAGCCAAATTTCACAACACATTAACTTACGCGTTGTTTCGAATAAGACAATGCAATAAAACTATAATGCAGCCAAGGCCAAATTATGAGAAAAAAAAAAAAGATGAATTTATTGTTTCAGGTTATGCAGTTTGTTAGTTTTCCTCACCACCCAATCTGTATAGTTCGTTCTTTTGTCACATCACATCCCCATAAAATGAAGCTATGCAGCCTGTGCCGGAAACAGAATTGATTAGTTAATTTCTCAGGTTCGAGCCATTCCATTTCCATTTACAACAAACACAAACATTACATATTATTAACTGTATTCTGTTATTACATGTAGGTATCTTTGCTTTATCAAAGGGATTTTTCCTCATCATACGGATAAAGTTTAAAGCCTCTGTATTAAAACATTCAATGTTAACCATCATGACAGAAATTCACAAATGTATAAATTGTAAGAAATAAAAAAGCTACACATCACATAATTGTAAAGGTGTGTGTAAGGAAGGTTGGGAATTATTAACTAATTTCTGTATCCAATACTGCTGTCACATCACAAAAGAATGAACGAATCAGACCGAAGATTCGAGAGGTGCACTAACATTTCTCCTTCCTATACAGACTGCATAGGGTCCATGGGGCTGTCACGGGATGAACGAACGACTCGAACCCAAACCCGAAGACTCGAGAGGTGGACTAATTATTTCTGTTTCCTGTAAAGAACCAACAGGATGTTGCACATGTATGGTCAACATGAAATGAACAAATCCCTCGCTGAGATGACTCCATGTTCCCAAGTAATTTTGAAGATTACTTCAAATTGAATGAATCATTCATGAACGACACATCACTACTCCCTGCCCCCTTTTCCAGAATAGGGCTGTGAATTTACAGCCTGTTCCTCAGATAATCTGCTAAAAAAAATGTTGGTTTTGATTATTATGTCTATTATGCTGAAATCATGTGTTTTAAAGCCATATTAGTTTAAACATCTGATATATGGTTTTCTGAGCACACACATCCGAAGAGAAAGTAGCTGTCACACGGCATGTGAGTACGGATAAGTATCTTTCATGTAAATCTCTTTCATGTCTTATTGCACTTAAACTGTCAAATACACACAAGTTTATGTTAAAAACACACACAAGTTACAAAAGCACAGTCGGTTATGTCTGTGAAGGTAAACAGCTGGAAAAGAAATCGCATGTTTATATTAAATCTGTGTATTAAGTAACAGCAGTATATTATACAGTACCTGTACTGCTGTCTATGCTGATAATACGACCCAAACAAAATGAAACCTTTTCTTACTTGAATGCTGATTTTAAATGCTCTAACGTGAAGATAAACATGGCAGATTGTGTGCGACTCACTCAGGGCGGGGTCTCTGCTAATACAGCATTGTCTGTCAACAGTCGTGGGCGGGGCTTGTGCAAAGTGACATCACATTGTACAGATTCTGCAAACGGTTTGTTCTGAGACACTGCTTATGATTAATGAGGATTAAAAAAACGAGTGGGTGGATTTTTATCATTATAGGGTGGTTGTGTACACACTGCCAACTAGGGCTGTGCGATTAATCGAAATCGTCATAAAATCGCGATTTGAGCATGCGCAATTTCTAAATCGCTTTACAGCACGATTTTCCACGCCCCCGACCTCCCGCAGTATGCTATCCGAACCAATCATAATGCAGCGCGCCTAAATTGTGCACGGGAACAGAACAGACCGGGCGGGCATACAAACGTAACACCAGGTTCACACACTCCGTCTGTGGTGCGTATTTTGTCTGCGCCCATGTTAACGGATCAGAGCGTTCACACTGCATGCGATTGCGGTCCGGCAGTGCGCTCCAGGAGCGGTGCGTCTGCAGCAGTCATGCTGCGATCATTTCCGCACGGAGTCTATTTCTGCTGTGCTGCATGCGCTGAATTAAAGTGACAGCGCATTATTCGTGGTAAAAATTAACATGGATTGACATGGAAATTTAGTAATTGGCAATGGCAATGGTAAATTTATTTATATAGCACCATTAATTACAACCCATGGTTGTCCAATGTGCTTTACAACAAAATAAAATGAAAACACAAAAACACATTACACCAATTACACCATAAATGCATAAAGTGACAGCGCATTATTCGTGGTAAAAATGAACATGGATTGACATGGAAATTTAGTAATTGGCAATGGCAATGGTAAATGTATTTATATAGCACCATTAATTACAACCCATGGTTGTCCAATGTGCTTTACAACAAAATAAAATGAAAACACAAAAACACATTACACCAATTACACCATAAATGCATATAATTAAAGTCTACTGTTTCACAGTCAACACAAAAGCATTTTCAGAAACAACGTTTGGATTTGAAATCAAAATAATGTTGTGTTTGTGGTAAACAGCCGCGGATCAGGAGCGGGCTGCAAACACATCATGTGCTAAAGCAAAATGAGTCTGTGCTGCTTCTGCACCGCATACACATACTGTATACGCACTGCAGACGGAGTACGTGTGAACTTGGTGCAACAAATCTAGTTCAACATCTGAGGCAACGCCACAAAGAGCTCTATGGCCAATGCATGGCAAAAAAAATCCCTGGACGCGGGATTTTTTTTTTCCTGCCATATGTCTATTCTAGAGACATTTTGTACACCTTTACTTAGTGATTATTTTGCCTTATGTCTGTTCTAGAGACATGTTACACAGCTTCTTGATAAAGCTCTAATTGGTTTTCTTTTGAAATATGTTTCAAATTCACACTGAATGCATTTATGACTGTAAAGCATGTCTGTGTGTGTCAAAATCGTGATTAAAATCGAAATCGCAAAATTGACCAAAGAAATCGCGATAGGTTTTTTTTTGTCCATATCGCACAGCCCTACTGCCAACACACATTTATGTTCAAACAACATGTAAAAGTGAATTTCACATAATAGGTGCCCTTTAAAGGATTAGGTCACCCAAAAATGAAAATCATTACATCATTTACTTGCCCATGTTGTTCCAAAATGAGAGGAACCCAAAATAAGAAGTTTAGCAGAATGTCTGAGCTGCTCTCTTCCTTGAAATGAAAGCGGATGAGGACCAGATGTTGTCAAGCGCCATAAAAGTAGTTTGTATGACTTGTGCACTAAATTCTAAGTCTTCTGCATTCATAGGATAGCTGAGTGTGTGTGAAACAGACTGAAATTTCACAAGTTATTTCACTAAATCCTGTCTTGAAATCTTTTACTCGACATCCATGGTCACCATTCACTTTCATTGCTTTGAAATATATTGTATAAAGCGCTATAGAAATAATGGTGAATTCACTTGATATTCATGATTTTAGGTTAGATTAAGACCATTTTAGTCTTAAATATGATGTGAGATTCACCCTTAAAAACAAAGAACAGCACTCTCATTCTCTAATTTTTATTAATGTAATTCTTAATTCTTAAATAATTAAATTAAGTTAAATTAAAAAATACATAAAAAATTAAATATTCAATTAAATAAAATAGTAATGAGAATCTAATGCAAAAATTGTCTTTCCTAATATTTCCTCATGCAAAATATATATTTTAAATCCTTTACCCCTTCCCATTTGACCAACTCCTCTATCTTTGACAAAAATCACCTGTAGCATGGAGATTTCATCATTTCGTGCAACAAATAGTGAACAGAATGTAGATGCCCTCATTGCCCTCTATTAATGGTGAAGAAGCAGTATTCCTTTTAAAAAAAAATAAATTAGGCAAAGTTAGGCTGTGGGCCATATTAACCATATGGCTAATTGGGCACACGCCCAAGAAACACCATGCATGGCCACACAACATCCACAGGACAGTCATTACTTTTGCATTTACAACTGCTGCTGCTAGTTACACAAAAAATGGCATGCTTCACTTTCAAAATGCACTGTTTTTGTGTAGCGTATTCTTGACTTTCTAGACAAACTCTTGCGCTGCATGACAGCACTGAAGTTAATTACCAAGAGTCTCGCCTCTTGTTAACATGCAGGGGCTATTGTGCTTAATGTAGCCTGCTGGTCTCTAGGACTTAAGAAAAGAGGATAATCGTTGAACTAAAGCAGTTTTAAAGTCCCTACATTGTACTTCATTCTGTTTGTAATTAAGTAATCAATTCATCGACAGCCCATTACACAGATGCCTAGACAAGCAAGTGACTGACATCAGCTCCACAATCACAGATAGATTCTTAATCAGATACACAGCCCTACAGGCGCTAACTACTGTAGATCCAAATGACAGTAATGTATCAGTATATTGATAATTCACTGTAATTCATCTGGTGTGGCTTACAATAGGAACATAATGGATAACTGCTCATCAGGCAGGATTTACTTAGGACAGAGCTCAGAGAGCATAATTCTTTGGAAGTCCCAATTCCTGCAAAAAAAAAAAAAAAAACAGTAAAAAAGGTAATTGTGACTTTTTATCTAACAATTCTGACTTTTTTGCAAAATAGAGTAAAAAAACTCAGAATTTGGTCTTTTTTCTCACAAATCCGAGTATAGAACGTTGTTTGTTTGTTTGTTTATTTGTTTCCCACATGGAATTAAAAAGGTAATTTCAACTTTTTGAAAAAAAGTCAAAATTGTGAGATATAAACAACAGCAAGAAAAAAAGTCTAAATTGTGAGATATATACTCAGAATGGCAAGAAAAGTCTGAATTGTGAGATATAAACTCAAAATTGCAAGAAAAAAGTCTGAATTGTGAGATATAAACTCATAATGGCAAAACAAATTGTGAGACATAAACTTCAGAATTGCAAGAAAAAAGTCTGAATTGTGAGATATAAGATGACAGAATTTTCATATTTAGGTGGACTATTCCTTTACATTGGGAAAAGGCTGTGATAAACATTTCATACTAATGTACATAATACCTAATGTGACAGATACCAGTTTTTTACAGGATTTAACTATTATAACTGGTTTCTTGAAAGTGATATAGTGCTTGTTGGGGGTATAAAGATCTTTTCATACAGAAAACATGCTGATTCTCCCTTTTTCTATTAAACTCTCAGAATAAAAAAATATACAATTATGATTTTTTTTTTTTCATGTTTGAAAACCTCAGAGTGGAGAAAAGCTCCACTGAATACTCAAGGACCTCGGAATGTTCAACATTCCGGTCAGATGCAACATTAATCTGTCAAGCTCTATGATATTGATGCTGGACCTCGGGATGGGGTGAACGCAGAACATGACTTACTGAGCTTCAAATCCCCCGCGGGGACGGGCTGAGACTTATCCAGCCTTATCACTGGTTATGAAGATACTGAAGGATACAACACAAGTTCAGTACAAAAGAGATGACAAGAGCTGCAAACCTTTAATGCAACTGAGACTGAGGTTAATATACCCAATTCAGGAATTAGATTAACGCTTCTCAATGTACTCCCCCAAGAGGAAATGGAAAAGGAGTATCATTTATAGCAGTGGATAAGGTTCACTCTGGAGACGTGATATGTTTCATGGGTGCACACACCTGCACATTTCATAACAAAATCAAAAGGAAGAAAAAAACTGATATTTTGCCTAAAGAAAATAAAACCAGTAAGACTTTTTACATTGTGCCACCATTTTCATGACAACAAAACCTCAATAGTCATTACTGTAATACAAAATAAATAAACAAACAAATACAAATTTGTCCAAATACAAACAAATACAAATTTGTCCAAATACAACTTAATGAAATGCTACCAAAATGCCATTGTTTCAGTTGTATTTATACACAAATATACTAATTTATTTTCATTTACATGCAAAATATAATCAAATTTTTTCCCATTTTAGACTGAAATGTGATGTGAGATTCACCATTGAAAACAAAGCATGGCACTAATGTAATGCTAAAAAAATATATATGTTATTTCAGTTGTATTCAAATTCAATTAAATTACATTTTAAATTAAATTAAATTAAATGAGAAATGGTTTACAAATACTTTCTTAATACAAAGTATATTCCTCATTGTAGACTGAAATGTGATATAAGATTCACCTTTAAAAACAAAGATCAGCTCTTAAAATGAAATGAAATGAAATTAAATTAAATTTAATTTAATTTAATTTAATTTAATTTAATTTAATTAGAATCTAATGAAAAATAATCTTACAAATGTTTATTTTATGTAAAATATAATGTATTTTCTTCCTCATTTTAGACTGAAATTTTGGAGTAAATTATTTGAGGAACCAAATATTTAATTCAGAAAGCACACACATAATAATGGAATTCCACCATGCCTGTTTTTTTAAAGGAAGTAATTTAATCTCTCAGCTCTGAAACATAATCTGGGACAAGCACAGTAATCTGAACAACACACACACGCGCACACACACATCATCTCCCTCCCCCCATTCTCATGCTTTAACCCACAGCTATAATTATAGCTATTTAATGATTATCATTTTAAAATGACCCGAAAGCATGAGTGCTATAAGTGGGCAGAACTGCAAAAAAACGTGCTGAACATATACTGCCACACTTACCACTACACTTCTTTTGAATTCTGTGAGTTATATTTGGTTCTTTGTGTCACAGCAAATGTACCATGGTCTTTTCAATACCACCAAAAAGGACTAGTGTGCACTGCATATTTACACACACTCTTACACAAACCCTCAGCATCCCTCAGCATCATCTAACTGTGTGCAGTTTAAAACAGCCATGGCCTGAAGCTTGAGCAAGCTGACTGTGAAAAGAAAATGAGAGAGAGAGAGAGAAACATGGAGAGAACAACAATTTTCTTCCACTAGTTTGGTCTCACGTGCCATACACGTGACTGTCAGTTTCACACTAGACTCTAAAAATATATATGAGGGAACCCATAGAAAAGAAAAATCACAAAGGAATTTTTTTAATATTTCCAATGTTTCTCCTAGACAGCAATGAGATTAAATGGAGACTTGAGTGAAAACCTTTCTTCTGAAAAGAGAGGGGGGGAAAAAAACCTGTAATCTACAAGCCTTATACTATATGTCTCATCATAAAAGCCACAAAGTTGCAAAAAAGCTCACATACTATGAAAATGAAAAAAGACAACAAAAATGCAAATGCAAGATAAAAAAAACAGCAAACATTTTAGCCGCAACATGACCTTCTTCAGTGCCTAATTGTTTAATCTTAGACAAAGTTATATCTCATATATGTAGAGTTTTTGTCCTAACTAGTCATGATGTATTGTGACAGGACACTTTGTCAATTGCTTAGTTTTTATTTCTGTGGTGTTGTGCTGAATGGCCCCGCCCACCGTCAAATCTCATTGGTCCAAAATTCCTTTCCACTCTATATACGACAATGAGGTTCCGGGTGTAAAATTTCCACTTATAGGGGAACATTATTTTAACTTATTTTTGAAATATTCGTGTTTAACAGTGGAATTCTTCGTGAAAAACTACATTACCCATGATCCTGCAAAGAATCGTGGCGAACAAATGGCGGCAAAATGAAGCTTTGCGAATCTCTCAAACTAATTATACATTTGTGTGTATGTAATGAACGTAAAATATATGGTTTCTAAATCTCTAAATCAACAGTTTTATATTTTGCCACCGTTTTTTTTTTTATATCATTCACAATACCTCATAGTCCTTTCCATCATAAAAGACAAAGTATAGCTTGTCATTTTATATGATTCAAAATTTAATTTTGTAATGTTGTGAGTCACCTCATTGCGGTTTGGTTTGTTTCACAGCTTATAACTCTTTAACAAAGACTTTTTAAATATCTCTTTGGGAAAAATGAACTGGAAACATACTTCCAGAAACAAGGCTGATGGGAAAGAGAGCGGGCAATGTTGCACTCTATTAAACATTAAATATATGTTGATTGGCTGTGATTGTCACATACTACTTGTATTTCACAGTGCTGTTGTAAGTGCACCGCAATAAAGGCACAATTAATATAACTAACTTTAAATTTAACAACAAGAAAAGGCAGCCTCAGAACTGGAGTTTTAGCAGGATAGGATGGATGCGAAAAACAATCAGAAAATTATTTTTAGACCTCAAATACTGTTTCACAAGCAATATCACAATATTTTAAGTATAAAATGATTTGAAATGAAATGAAATACACTACAGGTCAAAAACTTGGAATAATTAAAATTTTGTTCATTTGAAAAAAAAGTCTCTTATGCTCATCAAAGCTGTATTTATTTGATCAAAACAATAGTAAAAACTATAATATTGTGAAATATGATCACAATTTAAAATAACTGGTTTCTATTTTAATATATTCAAATCAGCATATTAAAAGGATTTCTGAAGGATCATGTGACACTGAAAAAAGTTCAGCTTTGCCATCATAGGAATAAATTACTTCTTGAAATATATTAAAATAGAAAAAAAAATTGATGGAGAAGCACCTGTTTATATACTCTTTGTGTGCGGATTATTTAAACATGCTCTCCATTTTCTTGTTTGGACTTTCATTATTATCTAAACAATCATAATCATATTTATAATATCCTTATTAAAGTCACTGTTTTTTGAGAGACAATCTAAGCTGAGGGACAAAATGATAATTGTGTTGAAATTATGTTTGTAGGAGATTATGAAGTACTTTCATGCTGTGTTTTGTTGGCGTTTCTTCATACCAAAATCATCTAACAAAACTGAGTCCTATGAAGTCAGCATCAAATGGAAAAGATTCATCCAAACCGGAAAATTCTGTCATCATGTTGTTCCAAACCTGTATGACTTTGTTTCTTCCATTAAAGACGAAAAGAGAACCAGACCGTTGATGCAGCTCTTAGGTTACAGCTATAACACTGTGAATAACTGACTTATTAGCGGCTCTTCAACACAAACCCAATCTAAAAAGCGCACACCTCCAAGTTGTGCATGTCACATAATATATCATCATAATTTCATTTCTTTTTTGTCTATGTATATATTTATACCTCCATAATTAATTTTAAATACAGATTCTGAATGATATTTACATATAAAAACAACTATAATGTTCAACATATTGTATTTCAATGGAAATGGAAAGCATTATTATGGATCATGGACTGGTAATTTGGCCGAAGAGTGATGGTTTGATGTTAAAAAAGTCTTGATGGATTTGTTTCTTACAAACATGCAGCTTTTCGCTTCACATGATATTAATTGACTGGAGTGGTGTGGATTACTTGTGGATTATTGTGTGATGTTTTTATCAGCTGCTTGGACTCTCATTCTGACGGCAGCCATTCACTGCAGAGGATCCATTGGTGTGAAAATGTTTTTATTTTCAGCTAATTTTATTTTTGGGGTGAACTATTCCTTTAAATGTTTACTTAAATACATGTTTGGAACAACATGAGGATGAGTAAATGATGAGAGAATGTTTATTTTGTGTCAACTGTTCCTTTAAGAAAATAACAGATGCATATTTTCAGATACTGTTCTTTTCCCGAGCCCAGAATAAACCCACGACAGCTTTGTAAAATGACACAAGCGGAACCAGCACAAGTCATCTTGCTGAAGGCCTGCCTTCTTCTGTTTTCATCTCCAAGACAAGACCTGTCAAGCTTAGCTCAATGCAGCAAAAACCTGCGATGTCCAGACTTCAGCTGACCTACCACGACCCCTGGAATATCTTACTAAACATTAACATCAACAGCTTCAGGTGCTAGACAATACACATACTAGTCAGACACTGTTTCTGCTGCCTGCTGTGCAAGGAAATGCATGCAGTGTTTTCCTATACTTCTATTTCTCCCAACATGTGGAAGGAAAAGGTTTTCATTTGCACCTGTGAGTAAATATACAAAATATATATTTAAAAGGGGGGTTACGTCCGGTTACATAAAACACACAAGCTTTTATCAAGCTGTTATAGTTACCATTTTTGTATAACCAGTAGTATTTGAAATAATTTTGAGATATAACAGATTTAATCAATTAATTAATTAATTAATTAATTAATACAGCTACCATTTTTGTATGCCCAGTAGTATTTGAAATAAATTTGAGATTTAACAGATTTAATGAATGAATGAATGAATGAATACCTACAGAGTTACCATTTATGTATAACCAGTAGTATTTGAAATAACTTTGATATAACAAATGTAATAAGTATATTAATTAATTAATACAAGTGCCATTTTTGTATACCCAGTAGTATTTAAAATAACAGTGAGATTTAACAGATTTTATAAATAAATAAATAAATAAATGAACAAATAAAAAAATACCTACAAATATGAAAATTTTTGTATACCTAGAAGTATCTGAAATAACCATGAGATATACCAGTGCTATATGAAGTAACGTTGATATTTAACAGAATCAATCAATCATGATCGTGTCCAACCAATCAATCATACAATTTACTTAGCAAGTGTACCAAGTCAATAGAAGAAAAAAAATAGTTTTGACTGCTTGCCATGTCCCTGAAGGATAAGCAAAAAAAAATAAATAATAAAATACATCTGCCAACAAATGCTTGATTTTACCAGTCATAACTTATGAATTACAGTAGAAGTTTAGACAAGGGAATGATGATGATATATATATATATATATTAAAACAAAAACACTGATACACAGAACAATGACAATGCACAAGGACTCACAGAGGTTAAGCACCCTTCTCAAGGACACAAGAGCCTTGTCCAAATACCCACACTTGCGGTCTTTGCACTTGACCACTTGACTACTTATATGACGTGTTTCCTGTATTTGGCCCAAGTGTTCAAGTGAG